>NC_135537.1:32730911-33030911 GCF_045843805.1 Urocitellus parryii
GGGTCAGAGGAAAAATGATTGGGTTGTGAGAGTCTTAACCCAATCAGTGAATTAATCCCCTAAAGTGGTAGGGTGTGGCTGGAGGAGGTGGGAATTAGGATGTGGCTTTGACATTGGTATTTGTATCTGAAGGGTGTAAGGTAACCTGTCCCAAGGATTGTCCCTCCCTACAGGGAGTTGTTAATTAAGTCCACTGTCCTGCCCAGTTCACTCCACCTTGGCTCCTCCAGCCCATCTACTTCTCACCTTTCCGACTGAGCATCTCCTGGGCCTAGTTATGTACACAGAAAGGAGAGACATAAGGGGGAAGAGAACAGTAGAACAAAGGAAGCCTAGAAAATGTGAAGAGGCAGAACACCCTCACTGCTTGGGATACCAGGATACCAGCTGTGGCCCCTTCTCCCTTCTGGGAGAAGTCTGTGTTACCCTTTTTTAAATAAACCTTGCTTTATATGCTTTAAAAAAAAAAAAAAAAAGGCGGAGTCCCTCTCTGCTGCCTGATCACCATGACATGAGGCTCCTTCCCTCTGTCACACTGTTGGGCCACATTCAGCCTCGCCTGGAGAAATGGAGCTGGCCTTCTATGGACTTAGACCTCGGAAACTGTGAGCCCTCAAATAAACTCTTCCTCCTCTACAGTTGTTCTGGTCAGATCCTACAGCAAAAATGCTGACTAAAACAACATAGTTTCTGTCCTCGTGATGCTTACAGTCCAGTCAGTGAGTTGTAATAAATTCTCTAGCAGAAACAAAGAGCAGACAGTAAATAATAGTAATTAGGAGAAGACTTCTTTGCCAGCATACATTTATAAGACCTAAAGGACACCTAACCATGTTAGAGTTGGAGTAAGAGAAACTTGCATAAGATTTGAAAGGCCCAGGATCAGCAAAGAACTGATGAAAGAGCTGGTGTGTTACCAATAAATTAATAAAATCTCTGTACCTGGATAATACTGGTCCTTAAGGGACAGGATGAGGTCAGAATGCTGTGCAGAAACTGAGGGCTTTGAAAATCATGGTAGAATTTGGATTTTATTTTAAGTATTAACTATTGAAGAGGTTGAGGTGATATATTGTGATTTGTGTTTTGAAATACATTTATTGTTATGGTGTAGAATATTGTGAAATAGGCAAGAGTAGGAAAGGCATAGTTAGGAAATTTTGTTTGTAATCCAGGAGTTTGGACCAAGGATTTGCTCTATTGATAGGGAAAAAAGATACTTCCTCTTTGTCACAGGAGGGAAAGAGGGAAATATTTGTGTAAGTGTCCTTAGGTCTGGGGTTGGGAAGGTGGATATTACATCTGATAGTTCTATTTCCTCAAAGTAATGTGACATGAGATGACTTGTTGAGAGTGAGGAAGAGAACTGAGAGGTTGAGGGAGATTTTGTGTGTGTGTGTGTGTGTGTGTGTGTGTGCGCGCGCGCGTGCGCGTCTTCAGTATAGTAGAAAAGTTTGGAACCTTAGAAGCTAAGTTTCTGTTATTTATTCGAGAAAAGAAAAGATTAAGAAAACCTAATGCAAGAAGGGATAGCATGGTGAGTAGTTGTACAACAGATAACAAGAAGGTATGAGGAGTTAAGGTACAGGAAGAGAAACTGAGAAGGGTCCTGGGGGAACTTAACTCTCATAGCACTATACTTTTTGTCTGCTTGAGGAATGTCTCTGGTAAGAAGCAAAGGGGAGAACAAAAAACTAGATTTCAGGAATATTTTTGCCCAAGTTGAATGCTTTGAACTATTTGGCCAATAAAAATTGCTTCATGTTTTTGGAAGTCAAGAATATATTAGTAGAAAAGTGAATTTCAGAACACATTTAGAAGAACAAAGTGACCTTTTACATTTTTTTTAACCTGGATTGTGTACCTTTTAGAAGATAGAACTTTAGAAGGTCTCAAAACTTAAATGAATCTGACATAATAGTTTTCTAGTTTTCCTCTTAAATATTTGATAACTTGCTTCTCCACTAGTACTAGTGTGAAGAAGTGAACTTGTTTTACACTGATGTACTTACCACGAAGGAGAGACTACCTTTAATTCATTTACATTTTAGTTTTTAGAAACGAAAAATAGTGTTAATATTTTAATATTAGAATTAAGTGGAACATGTAAAATGTTTAGTAACTGGAATTTACCTTTTCAAATATGAGGAAGAGTAAGCCTTTCATCTGACAGCTTCATCAATAGTTAAAGCATCTTTCAGGTTTTAAGTGCCTATGTCAGAGAAAATATGCAGAAAAATAAGATGAATCTTTGTATCTGAAACATTCTGAAATATAATCCAATTTCTTTTTTTAAATATATTTTTTAGTTGTTAATGGATCTTTTATTTTTTATTTATATGTGGCACTGAGGATCAAACTCAGCCACACGCATGCCAGGCAAACAGTGTACCACTGAGCCAAAACTTCAGCCCTCAATTTCTTGGAATTGTTACTATCTGTTCTCATGACACTAAAATTTTTACTAATAGTTAGAATACAGAATGTCTTTCCAAAATAATGCTGTGATTAATCCTCAAAATAAATGTGAAGTGTAGGTATTTTTAGAAGAAACCGAATCTTTGAGAGTAATGATTTTGTGTACAGTTCTTACCTCTTCTGCTTCCTCTTCTTGTAGAAGGCCATTGTTGTGGGGTTTTTTGTTTTGTTGTTTTCTCGTCATTGTTGTGATGGCTGCTAAACTAGTCTTGTCTCTAGTCTTGGACTGATTCAGTCACCTCATACCTAACAGCAGCCAGGCAACATCTAAAGTATAATTCTGATTTTGTAGCTTTCTTTGGTAAAAGCCAACAGTAGTTTCCTATTCTTAAAATACCAATATAACTCACCAGAGCCTTCATGATTGTCAGGCTTTTACTTTTCTGTCTTATCTTGTGTCACTGCCCTTCATAGCTCTCATAGCTTTCTTTCCTCCTCCCTAACACAACCTTCCTGCTATACTGTAGGGTTCTCCTGACTCCTGGCCTTTGCACACACTGTGTCCTCTGCCTGGTTTATCTTCCTTTCTGCATTACTTTCTTCACTAGGCTAACTCCTGTCGATCACTTGGCTTTCCTTCAAATGTTGCCCCCTTGGAAAAGTCTTTCTTGGTTACTCAAAGCTAGGGAAACATCTGTTTAATAATGTAAGCCTCAAATGTAAATCATTACCTTTAGTTTTAAATTTTCCAATAGCCATACTAAAAACACAAATGAAATTAATTTAATAATATATTTAACCCAGAATATCTAAACTACTATCATTTTAACATGCAATCAATAGAAAATAATTATTAATGACATATTCTGAATTAAGTTTTTCATGCTGAGTCTTCACAATCTTGTGTAAATTTTATACTTACAGCTCATCTTAATTAAAATAGTCATGTTTTGAATGATCTGTAGTCACTTTGAAAAGCAGTGTCTATTAAAGCTGAATAACAACCCTGGTGTCCCAACAGTGCTGCTTCTAGGTATGCACTCTGCAGAAGAAGGTATGCAGTGTGGGTACCAAATGATATGTACAAGAATATTCTAGCCTCAACTATTTGTTGTATACCCGGACTAGAAACAACCCATGATGTACATCAGTGGTAGAATGGATAAATAAATTATGGTATGTTAGCATAAAGGAATATAGTACAGCAGTATTTCAAACTGGTAGATCTCAGGATTCCACAATTGTTGGGGAATCCAAAAAATGTTTTTTTGTTTTTTTTTTTTAATGGGGGATATATGTGCATTGACAAGATCAGAAATTAAAATTGAGAAATTGTTAAGATATTAATTCATCTAAAATGACAGTAAGAAACCCATTACATGTTACTATAAATAACATGTTAAATAAAAATTATAAAATGAAAAATAGTTATATTTTCCAAAACAAACCAAAAAAAATCTCATGAGTAGAATTGTTTTACATTTATGCACCTTACTGTAGAGCTAGAGTTATGTGTGTGAAACATATACCTATGCCAGATAATACTTATTGAATAAGTAGATTCATTTACCCATAACTGGCATAAATTACATTCATGTGATTCGTAGTGTTGAAACATTTTTGATTTTATGAAAGTTCCAAACCAAGATGGTAATGATACATTTGAATCAGCTAGATACATTTACTAATATTTGTTAGACTTTGAATTTATATTGATGAGATCAGTTTATAGTCAGTTTTGTTGTTGATTTTGGTGATTAGGAGCAGTATAAAAGATTTTAGTGTTCTCTATTATTAGTAGTAAAAGAGTTGTGTTTGTTCGTGAATAGTGTAAATACTATAGTAGGAAAATAAAGATGAATAGTTTTGTATTAATAAGAGCTGATGAGAGAAATGTTCTCATTCCTAGTGTGGTTAAACTATTTCACTGAGTGCAGTAATAGAGATGAGCCTTCAATAAGTAGATCCTTACCTGTGAACAGGCCTTAGGAATATATTAATAAGACAGTAAATACCTTAGTGGAGATGGCTTGGTCCCATGGTAAGTGAAACTCACATATGAAAGGCAGGAACTGTTGGGTGGGGAATGGAAATACTAAATGTGAATTGAACTCAAGTCAGGGAGTTAAAAGTCTCTTAAATCACCTCAGTGTACCTGTTTTATATATTTGATGCTGAATGGCACACTTTCCTTAAGTATAAAACATCCAGTTTTCTCTCTAGCATTAGTATAGAGGTTTCTTTGAGCACCAGATAAGATGGTTGGCTGTAGTTAGGACCCGTAAGAAAAATACAAATGAGTATAGATAAATTTGAAGAGATTTGTTTAGAATTCAATTTCACATTACTTTTTCCCTCAAATTATAATGAGGAATGTTTGATTTTTTTAAGTAAATTGTATATATACAATTGTATAATTGTATATATTTATAGGATACAGTGATAATCTAATGATTAAATCAAGGTAATTAACATTTTCATTTCCTTAAAACATTTGTCATTTCTTTGTGTTGGAACCTACAAACTCTTTTAGTTCTTTACAAAATATATAATAAACTCTTGTGAATTGTAGTCACCTTTCTGTGCTATAGAGTACTAGATCTTCTTTCTTCTATATAACTAAATTTTGGTACCGTTATCCAACCTCTCTCTAGAGTATTTTATTTGATTGGTGTTTATAGGTGGATTAGAGAGAATTAGAATCAGAGTGCTTGATTTAGCTCTGCTTTGTATTTTATTGTTTTATTTTTATTCTCTGATTTAAGTACGGATCTAATTAGCTATAGTAAATATATGATGTTATGTTTCTTGAAGGTTTAGAAGAACTCTAAAAGTTTAGTATATGTGCATGATGACTTTGGAGGAATAACTATTTTTTCAGATTCTTCTTTGAGTCAATTTCGTTAATTTATGTTTTCCTAGAATGTTCTTAATTCACCTGTATTTCTATATTTGCTTTAAAGCTATAAATAATAGTATCTTTAAAATATTTTCTACATCTATCTTTCCTTTGCCATTCTTTATACCCATCTGTTTTTTTCTTCAAAAGACTTATCACAGGTTTCTCTATTTTAGATGTTTTCAGAGAACCAGTTCTTGGTTCAGTTACATGGTGTATTGATTTCCTTGTTTCCTATTAACTTCTGTTACTCTTTTAAGCTTTTAAGTTGATTCTTAAAAATGTTTGTTTAAAAATTTTACAGAAACTTGACTTTTTTACCCTTTTAATGTAAAGTTCTGTTGATGTTAACACTTATACAGATTCACGTAGTTACCACCAAATTCAAGATACAAAACAGCTCAGAAATGTTCCTCCTGCTATTCCTTTATGATTAATTACATCCTCTACCTACCCAAAGTAATCCTTGATAATCACTGATGGGTTTATTACCATAGTTTTTTGTCTTTTTGAGGATGTCGTATAAATAGAATTGCATAATATATAATTATTTGAGACTGGAGCTTTTACTCAGTGTAATGTCTTTGAGATTCATCCACATTGTTGCTTAACTCAATAGTTTATTCCTTTTGGTTGTTAAACAATATGCCATTGTATGAGTGTACCTCAGTTTTACTAGTTCATTTCATAGATATTTGAGTTGTTTTCAGTTTGGGACTATTATATATAAATCTGCTGTAAACATTCGTGTACAGGTTTGTGAGTGGAAAGTTTTTATTTCTGTAGGTTAAATACTTAGAAGTAGAATTGCTGTGTCCTAAGTTTTATGTATGGATTGCTTTTAGAAGACACTACCAAACTGTTTTCCAGAGTGGTTGTTAACAGTTTGCATTCTTACCAGCAATGTGTGAGAGTTCCACTTGCTGTGGATCTTCACCAACTCTTGGTATTCTCAATATTTTTTTTGTCATTCTAAAATTTATGTAGTGATACTTCCTGAATTGAATTTGCATTTTAAAAAATGAACAATAATATTAAATGTCTTTTCACATACATTTTGCCCTCTTAACTGAAGTGTTCACGTTCATTACCCATCTTTAATTGGGTTGTTTTTTACTGTTGAGTTTTGAGAAGACTTAAATGTTTTTTTCCTCTCTTAATCTATATCTTAACTTTTTTTTTCTAGATATACCTGCGGAGAAGAAAATTGATAAAGTTGATAAAGTTGAACTTAACAGATTTTTTTTGAATTATGGTTTTTGGTGTTATTTCTAAGAACTGTATGCTTAACCCCAGATTGGAAAGTTATTTTTTAAAATTTTTTCCAAAAAGTTTCAGAATTTTATGCTATACATTTAGATCTAAGGTCCATTTTTATTTATCTTTTTGTAGGGTGTGTGGTTTATTGTAAAGGCTCTGTTTTTGCATATTCATACTATTTGTTGACATGATTAATTATCCTTTCTCCATTGAGCTGCCTCTGTTCCTTTGTCAAAGAGCAAGTAGCCATATTGCGTGGGCCTATTTCTGGGCTCCCCATTCAGTTCTGTTGTTCTGTATGAATCACTTTGCCATTACCATAGTCTTCATTTTTGTAGTTTTATACTAAGTCTTTAAATTGGGTATTATAATCTCTTTAATTTCATTCTTTGTCCGAATTTCCTAACTATTCTAATTCCTTTCCTTTCTGTATACATTTTAGAATCAGCTTGTCTTTATCTGAAAACTCAAGCTGGGATTTTGAATGGTATTGTGTTTTACAGGTGACTTTGAGAAGAATCAACATCTTCATTATGTTATGTTTTCTAATCCATGAATGCAAGATTGATCTCTTCAAGCTTTTAATTTCTTTTATTAGTGTTTTATAGTTTTGTCATATAGATCCTCTGTGTGTGTTTGTATACATCTATGTATTTACATATATATTCATTTCTTTTGGGGGCAGATATTGAAAATGATGTTACATTAAAATTTTGGTTTTCAGTTGTTCTTTTCTTGTATATATGAAATGTGATAGCTCACTTACTAATTCTGTGAGTTTTTGTTTAAATTTCTCTGGGATTTCCTGTATAGTTATTTCATCCATTAATATGAACAGTGCTGTTTTTGTCTTTCCAAACTATATGCCTGCTGGCCTGGCTGCCCTCTCTCTCTTTGTTTTTCCACATATAGCCTTGGCTAAGACTTTTTAAATGCTAAGTGAAGTTGGAGTGGTGAGAATGCTTACCTGTTTTCCACCATGGGGGTATGGGATTCAATTTCTACCATTAAGTATATTAGTTGCAGGGTTTTCATAGATGCCCTTCATCAAGTTGAAGAAGTTCCTTCCTATACCTAGTGTGTTGAAAGTTTTTATCATAAGCAAATGTTGTATTTTGAAAAGTTTTTTTTCCTATGTCTACTGATGTCATTATGTGACTTTTCTTTTTAGATTGTTACATAGTGAATTGCATTGATTGATTTTTTTAAATATTTAACTTTTCATTCTCAGGATAAGCCAATTGGTTATGGTGTAATATCCTTTCTTTAAAAAGTATAAAAACTTTGTACATTGAACTTCAACTTTTAAAATTGTACAATTAAGTTGATTTTAGTATATCCAGATTTGTTCAACCATCACAACTAATTTTAGAATATTTGCCTCAGCACAAAAGGAAACCCTATATGTGGCATAGTGACTCTGTTCTCTCCCTCTAGCCCTTGGCAATCAGGAATCAACTTTGTGATGCTATAATATAAATGCCTGTTTTAGACATTTCTTATCAATGTAATCATATAATATGCGGTCTTTTGTGTCTGACTTCTTTACCTGGCATAATATTTACATATTTCATTCATATTATAGTATAATTCAGTACATCATTCTTCTATTGGCCTAATAATATTCCAATCTCTGGCAAAGGCACATTTTACCTGTTCATCAATTGACAGGCATTTGGGTAGTTTCTACTTTTTAGCTAACGTTGTTGTGAATATTTATGTACCAAGATTTTTGTGTCAGCTTATAATTTCATTTGTCTTTGGTATATACAGGGCAGTGGAATTCCTAATTCATAGGGTAACTTTTATGTTTACCTTTTGGAAGAATTCCAAACTTTTCCAAATGTAACAGTATTATTTTACATTCTACCTAGCAGTGTGTTGAAGGTTATGTTTCTTCACATCCTTACTAACGCTTTGTTTTCTCTTTTTTATTATATTCATCCTAAAGGGTATGAAGTGGTATGGCATTGTGGTTTTGATTTGCATTTCCCTAATATATAATGATGTTGAGGTTTTTTACAAGTGTTGTTTGACTCTGTGTGTGTGTGTGTGTGTGTGTGTGTGTGTGTGTGTATTCTTTAGAAAAATATTCATTCAAATCATTTGCTCATTTCTTCACTGGTTAAATTGTCTTTTTGTTATTGAGTTGTGAGAGTCGTACAGATGTGTGTGTACACTGGAGTTTTTTTGTTTGTTTTGGTACTGGGGATTGAACCCAGGAGTACTTTGTACTTTACCACTTTGCTGCATCCCAAGTTCTTTTTATTTTTTATGTTGAGACAGGGTCTCATCTCATTGAGTTGGTTAGGGTCTCACTAAGATGATGAGGCTGTCCTCAAAGTTGGGATCCTCCTGCCCCAGCTTCCTGAGTTGCTGGGGTTATAGGCATGTGCCACTATGCCTAGCTGAGCTGTAGATATCAATCCTTTTCTCCTGTTCTGGAGTTTTCCTTTTCATTCTTGATGGTGTCCTTCAAGGCACAAGTGTTTTCAATTTTGATATAATTACAATTTATCTGTATTTTATTTTGTTCCTTGTACTTTTTGTGCCATATCTTAAGAATTCATTTTCTAGTCCAAAGTCAGGAAGATTTTCTCCTGTTTTCTTTTTAAGAGTTTTATAATTTAGCCCTTATATTAGGTCTACAATCCATTTTGATCTATTTCTTAAAATATGGTGTGAGATAGGGGTCAACTTATTGGTTTGTATGTGACTTCCTGTTGTTCCATTATTTGTTGAAAATTATTCCACATTTAATTTTCCTGATACTTTTGTTGAAAAATCAACTGACTGTAATTGTGAAAGTTTAACTTCCAGCTGTCAATTTTATTTCATTGAGATAGATATCTATATAGAGATTATATGCATCTTTCTCTCTTTCTTTCTTTCTTTCATTTACTTATCAAATTAAATATCTCTCTCTCTCTCATTTACTTATCATAACAACGTCAGCATAGATACTACTATTATATCCGCTTTACAGATATGAAAACTGAGGCACAGAGAAGTTAGTATCTTAGCCTCAGTCAAATAATGAGTAAATAAATGGGAGAACGATGATTTGAACCCATGTGGCATGGTCCCAGAATCTATGCTCTTAATCATAATGCCATACTGCTTGTAGCAATGCAGCTTTATAAGCAAGCTGATTCATTCCTTCTGCATTTACTTTGTTTTTAATTTGTTACTAGAACTTATCTTCTGATGATACTTCTGATATATGAGCCAGATTATTAATGTTTTTCTGAATTAAATCTGGTTTGCTATTAATTGGGATTTCTAAATGGCAAGATGCTGAGTTATTGAATTTTACATTACCTACCCTTAAGGTTTGTTGTAAGGCTATTAAATAACTTATGCAAATACTTTCAGCATCAAATATTAATTTTATTCCTTGCTCAGTAGATGGACAAAAGGCAATTTATAGAAATAGTAATTGGAGAGCTAATAAAATTAGAAACAAAGATTAACTGCAAAAGCAGTCAGAAAAATGCAAATAAATGCCACCTACCAGTTTAGTAAAGATGTAAAAATCAAACTGTTATATCAAATGTTCAAAAATGATTAATAAAGACATATAAATAAAACTGGCTTGGGCTCAAGGAAATGAGCATTTATACTTGACTAGTAGAAATGATAATCTTTGGTTCATGAGCTTTTTGGTGTATTTAACCTAGCTTGGGCATTTTCCCATATCACTTTCTCTCTATAAATATTTTTCTGATGTTGAATATTAGATTGTTTTCTTACAGTTTTTTCTAGCTGCAGATGGACACAATATTTTTATTTATACATTTATTTTTTACGTGGTGCTGAGGATCGAAGCCAGTGTATCATATGTGTGAGGCAAGCAGTCTACCACTGAGTCCCAGCCCCAGCCCCTTCTTACAATTTTTCACATTCATAAATAATTCTATAATTAGCAAACTTGTATTAATTTTTATTACTTTCCCTATGATTGCATTGTAAAGTAGCATCACTGAATCAAAGGTTGGAATATTTTCAGAGTTCTCAATAAAAATAAAATGATGCCTAATTTTAATTGTGTACTTCTCATATGTTAATTATTGCTCTAAATGCTGTGTTTTTTTTTTTATCAAAACTATGAAAGGGAACCCTATTTTAACTCCCATTTAAATGGGACTTAGTGGACTCCTATTTAAGTACAAGGAATTAAATGATTTTCATATGATCAGAGCTAGGATTTGCTTTCCAGAAAGACTATATTACATATAAGCCTTTGACCATAGATTAAGATGACATATCTTTTTAGCTGGGCATGGTGGCGAATACCTGTAATTCCTGTAGCTTGGGAGGCTGAGGCAGGAGGATTGTGAGTTCAAAGCCAGCCTCAGCAACTTAACAAGGCCCTAAACAACTCAGCAAGACCCTGTCTCTTAATAAAATATAAAAAAGGACTGGTAGCTCAGTGGTTATGCGCCCAGGTTAAATTCCTGGTACCGGAAAAAAATAAAACAAAACAAAAAAGCCACATATCTTTTTATGGCCTCCCCAGTGAAATGTTGCAGTAATAGCACTACAGAGCAGTGAGCACTAGAACAATAAGTATGGTCTCTAAATACCACTTCTTACTGATATGGTTCAAGGTTCATTAGATGAATCACTGATTCTAGTCTGAGATAGAAAATGCAAAAGATGAAGCTGAATATTCTGTTGTTTCATAAAACAAAGAAGCTACTACCAAAGACAAGTAGTTTATGCCAAAAGGATTCAGGGGCCAAAATAAAGGAGTTGTTTGCCAAAGATGAAAGAACAGTCGACTGAAATACATAAATACATAAAAACTCCTTGGTTCCTAATGGTAGACTTCAATAAGATACATAACATTTTAACAACAAATCACTGGATACCAGTGGGTACAATCAATTCATACTCTGAAAATAAGCAGTTATGAGGAAAGAATTGAGTATTTACCCTCCCTTTCTCTGTATGAACTCTGTTTTAGGGTAAGCAAATAACATTGTTAAGGCAAAGTTTTAAAATAAATTTTATTGAAACAGCCACTCTCATTTTTGTATTGTTTAGGACTGTGGTGGTAGAGTTGAGTGATTAAAACAAATTATTTGGCCCATGGAGCTAAAATATTCCTGATCTTGTCCATTTACAGAAGAGGTTTGCTGATGAACAAAGTGAAGTGACACCAAAAGGAAGTGGCATCATAAAAAATGGGCAGCTTTTATAGGAATGATCATCTGACTTTCTGTAACAAGTCAGTGGCATGGAAAATAAGAGCATCATTTGAGAGAAAGAGAGACTTAAACATACCAACCAAATGTAGTGTTGAGATTTTGAGTCTTGTTTCAAATTAGCAAACTCTAAAAAGACATTTTATGAGATGATCAGGAAAATGTGATGATAGGCTGACTATATTAAAAGATACCAAGAATTATTGACTTTAAAGTAATAGCTTTAGGGAAAGGTAAATATATATAGTGAGGTAGGTAAAATGAGATGTGGCATTTACTTTAACATAATTCACCAAAAAAAAAAAAAAAGGCTGAGGATGTGGCTCAAGCGGTAGTGCACTCGCCTGGCATGTGCAGAGCACTGGGTTCAATCCTCAGCACCATATAAAAATAAAATAAAGATGTTATGTCCACCGAAAACTGAAATATAAATATTAAAAAATTCTCTCCCCCCTCCTCCCTCCCTCCCTCCCCCCCCTCTTAAAAAAAAAAGAGCAAAAGTACAAGTCAAACCCAAAACTCATAGAGTTTTTGTACCATCATGTCATCATGTACTGTTTATAGTAGATTTCAGTATTCTCTCCTAGGTTGCTTTCAACAGTAATTACCAACACCACCAACCTATCTTTTGAAAATGCCCTCAACCTTTGGATTCTTTGTCATTGTAAGTATACCACTGCTTCTTTCCTATTCCACTGTGTCTGTGTACATCATTAGCAGAGGAGCATCTATCAAGGGTGGGTCTTTATCTTCTGCTCTTGGTGGCAGAAGAGCCTTGTATTTTATACTTGATTCTATTCCTTAGTAACTATTAGATTTAGTCTTGTCAGTTTAATTGCTGCATCTCAACTTCCAGGGCCTTAAAATCAGAATTTTAGTTATTCCTGGAATTGTTTTAAGATAAAAGGATATATTAGGAAGTATTTTATAAATGAGGAAATCATTAGCCAAAATAAGACCTATTTATATTTTGGAAGGTACAGTGAGGGAATTTAGTGTATGGTCTTTGGAATAAGACCAACCTATGCTTGGATATCAGTTTCTGTTTGTTAGTTGTGTCACCTTCAGCAAGTTACTACTATAAATTTCTTAAGTTTTAAACTGGTGATAATACCTATGTTAAGTATTTATGCTCATAATTAAGCAATTTTGAAAGTAGGTATTATGCCAACAAATACAGAGTAAAGAGCTAAGTAATTTTTCCTCTCTTTTCACCTGGGAAAGTACACCTAAATAGCAGAGGTAGTTATATTTACATTAGATCATTTAAAAAAGTTATATGACAAAGGGTAATCCTCAACCTCACATGTGATACTTACATAGGATAATACTAAATTGTCGGGATGAACTGCAAGACACTATTTTAAGGATGTGTGAAAGAGTAGCTAAGTTATGAGGTGAGCTTTAGTAAAGATAAATGGAAAACTAGCTATTGGCTGAGAGGAAAAAGTAGTCATTTAAACATAGTTATTAGGTCGATAGGCTTTTGAGCTCTTAAGAACTCGGGAGTCAAAAATGATAAAAACATGCCTTTTCCTTGGTGTCTTCCTTCCCTGCCCTAAACCAACACATGCTAAACCTAATGCAATGCAGAGTCCTTTACAGTCTAAAGACGGAAGCTGTTCAAGAACTTTAGTCATGTGCAAACTATTTTACATTTTGAAGGACAGTGATAAGAAATCACTCTCTAAAGCCTCTAATGAAAGGGAAGAGTTGGACCTGGATTCTCTTCCCCCTTGTGGCTTTCTAACTTTATTCACTAATAAAGAATGTCTATCTTCTTCTTACACTTGTATCCTTTTCCTTCTGTCCCTTTCCCATCCTAATGAACAATGGCATGAAACCAAATTTTTAATTGTGCAGGGAATGTTTCATGCCCTATTTCAAAATCTGATAATTTGAATCATTAAATCAAAAAATGTTTACTGAGATCTCAATCAGAAACTGGAAAATAGTTGCTGGGGAATAGCAAGAAAAGGAGAAAGTAAAAAAGAGAAGAAAAGAGTGAACAAAGAAAGGGAAGAGACCTCCTTTGCCCTTATGGCATTCAAAATTTGTTGTGGGAGACTAGCAATTAAATTAAATTAATAACTCAAAAAGATAGCAAGGACTGTGGTAAGTTATATGTTCACAGTTTAGTACTACTATGAATTACTGTGGAAACAAGGAGGACCCTAACTTACCTTGACATGTAGAGATATCTATTTCCTAAGTGCATTAGACTGCTCCAAGCAGAGAGAACATCATGCTCAAAAAATCAGAATTTCAGAAATTGTACTTCAGCAGTGCTAAACTGGAATATGTACCTGTAAGGGAAAAGAGTAACAAAAGTTAAGGTGATGAGATAATAAAGAGCCTGGTCATGGATGTCTTCAGGTTCTTATGCATAAAATGAGTTGAAACAGTTTGTTTTTTAAGATTAACACCAGATGTGCCTTTTAAAAACATCTTTAGTAGCTATGCAAAGAATGAGAAGATTCATGAGAGAGCAGTGAAAAGATCAGACCTGCAAAATCAAAAGCAGAAAAACCAACTTGTAAGCTAGTTTATTTACTCTTACATTCAGGAAATATTTCTTACCTGTATGATATGAACCAGGCATTATTCTGTGCTTCTGTCCTTTTGGAGCTTACATTTAATGCAAGATACAGGAAAGAAATATCAGGAACATGATGATTAACGAAGTAGCAGGAGGACTAAAAAGAATAAAGAGAACTAAACGTATAGAGCTCGAGGGGAAGGAAGAGATGGTAAAGAAGAAATGTGGAGCTGGGCATGGTGGTGCACACCTGTAATGCCAGTAGCTCAGGAGGCTGAGGCAAGAGGATCAAAAGTTCAAAGTCAGCCTCAGCAACTAAGCAAGACCTTGTCTCAAAATAAAAAATAAAAGGGCTAGGATGGCTCAGTGGTTAAGTGCCCTTGGGTTTAATCCCTAGTCTAAAAAAGAAAAAAAAAGGAGAAATCTAAATGACATCTACTTTGACAACTGGGAAATGTTGGCATCATTCACCAAGGTTAGGAAATCAAGAGAAGCAGACTTGCACATAATAAGTTTGATAGGGCTAAAAGTTAAGACTTGCACATAATAATTTTGATAGAGTAGGTAATACTAAGGCAAAAAATACAGTAAGAAGTTAAAAAGAAGTCTTTAGAAATAATAATAGCAGCTCCTTCATAGGGAATTTGTGAAGATGAAATGTACTGAAGCATGGAAATTGCTTAGAACATCATCTGGCATATAGTGTATTGTCATGTTAGCTGCTATTATTATTAATTCAAGATTATGAGTTTTGAACTAGAAAAAAGTTGGACTAAATCTTGCCAGTACCGCTTACCAATTGTATGGCTTTGAACAAGTTTCTTACTTTAAGTCTTACTTTCTCTGCATATAAAATGAAGATAGCATCTGTTTTACAGTGATTCTGTAAGGATTAGTAATAGTAAATGGAAAGTACCAACTATGATGATTGCCTCAAGGTAAATGCACAATGAATGCTGGGAGTCAGAAATTTGTACCTCTGGAGAAAGGTTTGGATTATAAGTAGAATTTTAAGTAATGTCAACATAGAGAATTGGAACATTTAAACATATGCAATGAAAAAAGAGAGTTTCTAGAAATGGAAAAAAGACAGTATGCCTAAAGATCCTGAATAGTTGGTAAGGGAGGTAATTCACTGAGTATTGGTAGAGGAAGTCAGTTAGAGGCTACAATAGAGTAATGGAAGACTGATTTTTCAAGAAAATTATAATTGAATAGACTTTATTAAAAAATTAGCAGCATTGAGCATCCAAGTGAATTCTTTTTTTTTCTTTTTTTAATATTTATTTTTTAGTTGTAAGTGGATACAATATTTTACATTTATGTGGTGCTGAGGATTGAACTCAGTGCCTCAAGCATGCCAGGTGAGCACTCTACCACTGAGCCACAATACCAGCCCCAACATTTTCAATTCTTTTTTTAAAAATTTTTTTATTAGTTGTTTAAAACATTACATAGCTTGACATATCATACTTCATACATTTGATTCAAGTGGGTTATGAACTCCCATTTTTACCCCATATACAGATTGCAGAATCACATCGGTTACACATCCACGTTTTTACATACTGCCATACTAGTGTCTGTTGTATTCTGTTGCCTTTCCTATCCTCTACTATCCTCCCTCCCCTTTCCTCCCCTCCCATCTTCTCTCTCTACTCCATCTACTGTAATTCATTTCTCTCCCTTGTTTTTTTTCCCCTTTCTCCTCACTTGCTCTTATATGTAATTTTGTATAGCAGTGAGGGTCTCCTTCCATTTCTATGCAATTTCCCTTCTCTCTCCCTTTCCCTCCACCTCTTGTCCCTGTTTAATGTTAATCCTCTTCTCATGCTCTTCCTCCCTGCCCTGTTCTTAGTTGCTCTCCTTATATCAAAGAAGACATTTGGCATGTATGTTTTAGGGATTGGCTAGCTTCACTTAGCATAATCTGCTCTAATGCCATCTATTTCCCTACAAATGCCATGATTTTATCATTTTTTAGTGCTGAGTAATACTCCATTGTGTATAAATGTCACATTTTTTTTATCCATTCATCTATTGAAAGGCATCTAGGTTGGTTCCACAGTCTAGCTATTGTGAATTGTGCTGCTATGAACATCGATGTAGCAGTATCTCTATAGTACGCTCTTTTAATGTCTTTAGGGAATAGTCCAAGAAGGGGAATAGCTGGGTCAAATGGTGGTTCCATTCCCAGCTTTCCCAGGAATCTCCATACTGCTTTCCAAATTGGCCACACCAATTTGCAATCCCACCAGCAGTGTACAAGTGTGCCCTTTTCCCCACATCCTCACCAGCACTTGTTGTTGTTTGACTTCATAATGGCTGCCAATCTTACTGGAGTGAGATGGTATCTTAGGGTGGTTTTGATTTGCATTTCTCTGACTGCTAGAGATGGTGAGCATTTTTTCATGTACTTGTTGATTGATTGTGTGTCCTCCTCTGAGAAGTGTCTGTTCAGGTCCTTGGCCCATTTATTGATTGGGTTATTTGTTTTCTTATTGTTTAATTTTTTTGAGTTCTTTGTATACTCTGGATATTAGGGCTCTATCTGAAGTGTGAGGAGTAAAAATTTGTTCCCAGGATGTAGGCTCCCTACTTACCTCCTTTATTGTTTCTCTTGCTGAGAAAAAACTTTTTAGTTTGAGTAAGTCCTATTTGTTGATTCTTGTTTTTAACTCTTGTGCTATGCGTGTCCTATTAAGGAGTTTGGAGCCCAAACCCACAGTATGTAGATTGGAGCCAAATTTTTCTTCTATCAGACACAGAGTCTCTGATTTGATATCAAGCTCCTTGATCCATTTTGAGTTAACTTTTGTGCATGGCGAGAGAAAGGGATTCAGATTCATTTCGTTGCATATGGATTTCCAGTTCTCCCAGCACCATTTGTTGAAGATGCAATCCTTTCTCTATTGCATGCTTTTGGCACCTTTGTCTAATATAAGGTAGTTGTAATTTTGTGGATTTGTCTCTGTGTCCTCTATTCTGTACCATAGGTCTACCTGCCTGTTTTGGTACTAGTACCATGCTGTTTTTGTTACTATTGCTCTGTAGTATAGTTTAAAATCTGGTATCGCTATACCACCAGTTTCACTCTTCCTGTTTAGAATTGCTTTTGCTATTCTGGGTCTTTTATTTTTCCAGATGAATTTCATGATTTCTTTTTCTGTTTCTGCGAGGAATGCTGTTGGGATTTTGATTGGCATTGCATTAAACCTATAGAGTACTTTTGGTAATATGGCCATTTTAATGATATTAGTTCTGCCTATCCATGAACAAGGTATATCTTTCCACCTTCTAAGGTCTTCTTCTATTTCTCTTTAGGGTTCTGTAGTTTTTATTGTATAGTTCTTTCACCTCTTTTGTTAGGTTGATTCCCAAGTATTTTATTTTATTTTTTTGAGGATATTGTGAATGGGGTGGTTGTTCTCATTACCATTTCAGAGGATTTGTCACTGATATACAGGAATGCCTTTGATTTATGCGTGTTGATTTTATATCCTGCCACTTTGCTGAATTCATTTACTAGCTCTAAAAGTTTCTTGGTGGAACCTTTTGGGTCTGCTAGGTATAGGATCATGTCATCCACAAATAGTGATAATTTAAGTTCTTCTTTTCCTATCTTTATGCCTTTAATTTCTTTCTTCTGTCTAATTGCTCTGGCCAGTGTTTCGAGAACTATGTTGAACAGAAGTGGTGAGAGAGGGCATCCCTGTCTTGTTCCAGATTTTAGAGGGAATGCCTTCAATTTTTCTTCGTTCAGAATGATGCTAGCCTGAGGCTTGGTATAGATAGCTTTTACAATATTGAGATAAGTTCCTGTAATCCCTAGTTTTTCTAGTGTTTTGAACATAAAGGGATGCTGTACTTTGTCGAATGCTTTTTCTGTGTCTATCGAGATGATCATATGGTTCTTATCTTTAAGTCTATTGATGTAGTGAATAACATTTATTGATTTTCGTATGTTGAACCAGCCTTGCATCCCAGGGATGAATCCTACTTGATCATGATGCACTATCTTTTTGATATGTTTCTGTATCCGATTTGCCAGAATTTTATTGAGGATTTTTGCATCTATGTTCATTAGAGATATTGGTCTGTAGTTTTCTTTCTTTGAAGTGTCTTTGTCTGGTTTAGGAATCAGGGTGATGTTGGCCTCCTAGAATGAATTTGGAAGTTCTCCCTCTTTTTCTATTTCCTGAAATAGCTTGAAAAGTATTGGTATTAGTTCTTCTTTAAAGGTTTTGTAAAACTCTGCTGTATTCCCATCTGATCCTGGGCTTTTCTTTGTTGGTAGTCTTTTGATGGCTTCTTCTATTTCCTCAATTGATATTGGTCTGTTTAGGTTGTGTATATCCTCCTGACTCAATCTGAGCAGATCATATGACTTAAGAAATTTATCGATGCCTTCACTATCTTCTATTTTATTGGAGTATAAGGATTCAAATAATTTCTAATTATCTTCTGTATTTCTGTAGTGTCTGTTGTGATATTGCCTTTTTCATCCCTTATGCTAGTAATTTGAGTTCTCTCTCTTCTTCGTTAGCATGGCTAAGGGTCTATCGATCTTATTTATTTTTTCAAAGAACCAGCTTTTAGTTTTGTCAATTTTTTCAATTGTTTCTTTTGTTTCAATTTCATTGATTTCAGCTCTGATTTTAATTATTTCTTGCCTTCTACTACTTTTGCTGTTGTTTTTCTCTTCTTTTTCTACTGTTTTGAGATGAAGTGTGAGATCATTTATTTGTTGGTTTTTTCTTTTTTGAAGGAATGAACTCCAAGCAACGAATTTTCCTCTTAGAACTGCTTTCATTGTGTCCCATAGATTCTGATATGTTGTGTCTGTGTTTTCATTTATCTCCAAGAATTTTTTAATTTCCTCCTTGATGTCTTCTATAACCCATTGATCATTCAGTAACATATTGTTCATTTTCCAAGTGATGCAGGATTTTTCCTTCCTTCTTTTAACGTTGATTTCTAGTTTCATTCCATTATGATCAGATAGGATGCATGGTATTATCTCTACTCCTTTATAATTTCTAAGAGTTGCCCTATGACATAATATATGGTCTATTTTTGAGAAGGATCCATGTGCTGCTGAGAAAAAAGTGTAACCGCTTGATGTTGGGTGGTATATTCTATATATGTTAATTAAGTCTAGGTTATTAATTGTATTATTGAGTTCTATAGTTTCTTTATTCAACTTTTGTTTGGAAGATCTGTCCAGTGGTGAGAGAGGTGTGTTGAAGTCTCCCATAATTATTGTAATGAGGTCTATTTGACTCTTGAACTTGAAGAGTTTTGTTTGATGAACATAGCTGCACCATTGTTTGGGGCATATATATTTATGATTGTTATGTCTTGTTGGTGTATGATTCCCTTGAGCAGTATGTAGTGTCCTTCTTTATCCTTTTGATTAACTTTGGCTTGAAGTCTATTTTATTAGATATGAGTATGGACACTCCTGCTTGCTTCCGCAGTCCATATGAGTGATATGATTTTTCCCAACCTTTCACCTTCAGTCTGTGTGTGTCTTTCCTACCAAATGCGTCTCCTATAGGCAACATATTGTTGGATCTTTTTTTTTTTTATCCATTCTACTAGCCTGTGTCTCTTGATTGGTGAGTTTAAGCCATGAACATTTAGGGTTACTATTGAGATATGGTTGTACTTCCAGCCATATTTATTTATTTATGTTACTTAACATGATTTGTTTTTCCTCTTTGTTTATTTTTTCCTTTACTGTACTATCTCCCGCTGTTGGTTTTCATTGTTATTTTTCATTTCCTGTTCCTGTAATGTTTTGCCAAGGATGTTTTGAAGAGCTGGTTTTCTAGCTGCAAATTCTTGTAACTTTTGTTTATCATGGAAGGTTTTAATTTCATCTTCCATCCTGAATCTTAATTTTGCTGGATACACGATTCTTGGTTGGAACCCATTTTCTTTCAGCGTTTGAAATATGTTGTTCCAGGATCTTCTAGCTTTCAGAGTCTGTGTTGAAAGATCAGCTGTTATCCTGATTGGTTTACCCCTAAATGTAATCTGCTTCCTTTCTCTTGTAGCCTTAAAAATTCTCTCCTTATTCTGTATGTTGGGCATCTTCATTATAATGTGTCTTGGTGTGGATCTCTTATGATTTTGCACACACATTTGGCGTGCTGTAGGCTTCTAGGATTTGGAATTCTGTTTCATTGTCAAGTCTGGGAAGTTTTCTCGTATTATTTCATTGAACAGATTGCTCATTCCTTTGGTTTGGATCTCTATACCTTCCTGTATCCCAACAACTCTTATGTTTGGTCTCTTTATGTTATCCCATTATTTCTTGGATGTTCTGCTCATGGTTTCTTCAAGTTCTTTTCAAGTTGAAATACTTTGTCTTCATTGTCTGATGTTCTGTCTTCTAATTGTTCTACTCTGCTGGTAATACTCTCTTTTGAGTTTTTAATTTGGTTTATTGCTTCCTGCATTTCCAGGATTTTTTTTTTTTTATAACCTCTATCTCCCTGTATAGTTGATCTTTTGCTTCTTGGATTTGTTTATGTAATTCATTGTCAAAGTGATCTTTCATTGTCTGATTTTGCTGTCTAATGTCTTCCTTGAGACTCCAGATCATCTGAAGCATGTATATCCTGAATTCTTTATCTGACATTCCATCTGCTGCAGATATTACCTCTTCTAAAGTTGAGTTGACCTGCATTGCTTGTGGTCCTTTCTTTCCTTGTCTTTTCATACTGCTCACGTTTCTTTCTGCTTTGTGAGACTGTTGTGTTATTGATTTTCCCCCTATATATTTATATTGCCCTTGTATAGTTCCAAAGCCTCCCTTTTGTGGAGAAAGACAATGTTAAGAGTTCCCAATATCAATAGTACATCATCTAAGCACACATTTTCCTTATTACTACATTTATAGCTAGACTCTATGTCTACAAATGTTGGTTTTGATTATCATTTACAAATATAGTCATTAGTTTCATGAAAGGCATACCGTTTCTGGTAGCATGAAGAAAACTGTATTTCAGGTGTAGGATGTTATGTTTAGGGGGAAAGGAGTGAGGGTATGGGGTTAATCTAACTTAGTAACTTTGGAGAGCTCTAACCAATAGATGGGTAATTTATGGAAGAATGAATAGATTCAAACTCCTATCTGTATTTATAAGATTAGCCTACTTATAAATAGTAAAATTTAGGGGGGTTGCAAGTGGGATAGAGGGAATAAGAAGGAGAAAAACAAATAACAAGGTAAGAAAGAGAAAAAAGAGAGCGGGAAAAAGAAAATAAGAGAAAAAAGAAAAGAAATAAAAGGGGGGAGGGAGATGGAGATATGCAATTCCTCTATATTATATTATTCTGGTGATTCAGTTGTTAACGACCTTTTTCATGCACAATTCTTGGTTTCACATATGTTGAGGTTGTGAGGACCAGAGGGGGAATGGTACAGGAGACTGGTTGAATGGATGAAAAGAGAGAGAGAAGAGGAAAAAAAGAAAAAAAAAAAAGGAAAAAAAATGTCTCTCAGAACTCTGTTTTCTTTTCTTCCAGTAGGTGGCGTTGTCTATTCCTAGCTTGAGTCTCTGCGTTCAGGGTGGTGGTGGTAGCCAGGGTGAGAGGAATTGAGCTTCCACCTGTGGCCTCTGTACTCTTACTCTGAGCTGTAAACCAGGCGCCTGATCCGCTGCAGAACCGAGCTGGTAGCCACGCCCACTGGTTGATGGGTTTTAAGGGTTGGTGGGATTTTCCAAGATGAATTCCATCAGTTTTTCTCATAAGATGTTTGATGAGGTGGGGGGTGTTGGGGAGACCTTATGTTTATCCAGAGCTCAGTCCGGTAACCGCACAGGCAGGCGGCTGGGCCCCTCCTCCAGTTGGGGTGGTCTGCCTACCACACTGACAGGTGGCTGGGCCCCTTCTCCGGGTCATGTGGTCTGCCTACCACGCAGGCGATGGCTGGGCCCCTCCTCCAGGTGTGGTGGTCTGTCTACCACACAGGCAGGTGGCTGTGCCCCCTCTCCGGGCCATATGGTCTGCTACCGTGCAGGCGGGAGGCTGGGCTCCCATCCAAGTGAATTTATAGTGACATGATTCTCATAGCCTATGGTTTTCTCCAACTATTAGGAACTAGTTTCAGAATTGCTATTTCTGAGGATAAAATGTTTAAATCTGAAAAATGAGAAATTATACCCCATTTGATTCAAATGTATGAATTGTCAAGATCGTTGTACTGTAGCTAATAAAAAAATGTTTCATAGGGAGGTTATTGGTAACCTTTGCTACTTAAGTTTCAGAAATTTGCTAGGGATAAAAGCTAGAATAAGGAGAGTTCAGGAGTAAGGTAGGTTAGGAAGCTCCATTAGTGAATGTGAATTCCTTCAAAAACTATCTAAAAATAAAAGAATAAACAAAATTTGGGCAGAGAATGGAAAAACCAAGATAGGAAAGGAGGTACATTGACAAGAAAGAAATTTTGTTTTGTTTTGTTGTAATGAACAAGAAATACTTAAGAGGAGACAGAGGAACCAGAAGAGAGGGAAGGTCTTAAGATGAAGTACAAGAGGGAACAATGAATGACTCCACGATCCAGGACTGCGTTGGTAGAGTGCTCATCTAACAGGTGCAAAGTCACGTGCTGATCCCTACCAGTGCAAACACCAACAAAACTCCAAAAAATAAAACTAAAAAGAGCTATTTTTATGCATTCTAATAAATTTAACAATCACTTGGCTTTGTTATTACAAAATCTAACACTGTTTCTATTTGTTTGCGTTAATTTTTGTACAAATGTTGTAGTGTTATTAGTGATGTCAATAAGAATAGGAAAGATTCAGCCTCTTACTAGTCTTCTCATTGAATCTCATGAGAAAGAACATTTTAAAAAGTGACCTGTCACTAATATTTTTTTTAAAAAGTATCACCTACAATTACGTTTTACAATGTTATATTAAGAAAAACAAACTTGCACAGCCACAGAACTTTATGTTGTTTTTTCTCCAGAAAACAGCATTCTAGTCATGTAATACTTTCTGATATTTAAAATAATACATGTACTTTAACAAGTCAAACATTATAGAATTGTATCAAGAATAAAAACTAATTGTTTTTGTCCCTTCTTTCTGTCTTGGGGATGGCAGTAAGGGGCTGGTTAAAGTGTTTGCAGTTTAATGTAAATCCTTCCACATATTTTTTACACGTTTAATTGGAGTTGTATATGTGTGTATTTTTTTTAATTTAAAAAAATGAACTCCAAAATACATCAAGGGCCACACATTCAAATGCTGATAGAAGCCAAGAAAGTAACACAAATGTATGAAAAGAGCATGGTGTCAGTGCCAGAATAACAGAAAGTGGTGGTCATTGGGCACCTAAGAATTGTGTCCTTCTGATAGAAGTCAGCCACAGATGAGCTCAGTAGGTATACTGAAATAAATAAATAAATATGTATACACACACATAAACATTGAAAAACATTTTTTTTTAAAAAAAAAGTTAGTGATACAGCATTTTTAGGTGAAAACTGTTTCTATTATTGAAATTAGGTAGATGTGGATTTTACTCTGTCTGTACCACTTACCAGCTGAAGAGTCTTGGATGAGTGACTTAGCCTGGGTCCGTTTCCTCGTTCATGACTTGGGAATAATGATATCTATTCTTATATCTTCAGGGGGAAGACTCAGTAATTCATCTCTAGTTCAGAACCATGTATCGTGCTTATAGAGTGTTGAATGGGGATTGACTGCAAAGGGGCATCAGTGAACTTTCAGTGATAGAAATGTTATGTCCTGATTGTAGACATGGTTGTAGGACTGTGTATGTTTGTTTGAACTCATCAAACTTTACTCTGGAAATCATGAACTTTTTGCATAAAAATCGTATCTCAGCAAAGCTTATTTCTAAAAAGGTAACTGCCTTTGCCTTTTCTCTGTACTTCAAGTTTATCAACTATTAATAAAATAGAGTTGTTGTCAAAGGTTCCCAGCATTTTTTTTCACCAGAATTCTGTTACTGTGTCTTCTCAACCCTAGTCACAGACCCCAGTGAAAGATTGTGCCTGTAGGGAAGAAAGTAAGGAAAAATCATCTTTATTTGTCCATGACACTTTCCTTCTGACTAAACTGATTATATGCCAGATTTATCAGTTTGGGTACTGTGCTTGATATATAATGTGAGCAAAGCAGCCACTAGCCACTTTCCAGAAATGTCATAGGATAATCAACAAGCTTATTACCTACTGTTCAACGGTAAGCTATGAAGTTTTAGCTTATTAAAGCAAGAAGAAAATAAGCCAAGAAGAATATTTAGAAGAAAAACAGCATACTTAAACATATGCTTACAAACTCATTTCCTTAAATAAGAATAAAATGTATAAGTAACAGCACCCAGTTTGTGATACACACATGTATGAACACATACACACACACACACACACACACACACACACACACACAATCTTTAACCAACTTTTTCCAATTCATTCCATGAAGCCATTTTTAGCCCTGAAACCAAAAAAGAAAGCACAGATCAATTTCCCTTATTTATGTAGGTGCAAAAATCATGTAATAAAATACCAGCAAGCCAAATTTAGTAATACAGTATAAATATCATTATGAACTATGACCAAAGCATGAGCAACAAAAGAAAAATTAGGTACATTGGATTGTCTCAAAATACTTGAGCTTCAAAAGATAACATCAAGAAAGTAAAAAGTTTATAGAAGTGAAAAAAATATTTGCAAATCATGTATCTGGTAAAGGAATTAGCATTCACAGTATATATAGAACCTTTATAACTCAACAATATGAAAAGACAAGCCAACCAACTAAAAAGGGCAAAGGATTTGGATGAATATTTCGTGAGAGAATATATACAAGTGGCCATAAACATATGAAAAGAACTTCTGCATCATAATCTATTAGGAAAATGCAAACCAAAACTATGAAATATCACTTAATCCTCTCTACAATGACTAAAATAAACAAGATGTACAGTAACCTCAAAAGATCACACATCCTATGAGTGTGTATATTTAAAACAACCAAAATAGACAACTCCACAGAGACTGAAACCAGATTAGCCGTTGGTAGGGGCAGGAGGGAAGGTTGAAAAGGGGAGTAATAGGTACAAGCTTTCTTTCTGCGGGTGAAGAGAAAATATTTAGGTACTAGTGTTAATGGTTATACAACTTCTTGATAGTACTAAAAATAACTGGATTATATACTTTAAAAAGATGAATATTATGATATACAAAATTATCTTGATAAAGTAATTAATAATTATGGGTCTATACTTTTTCTGGAATTTTTAATCCCTTCATATCTTTATATATTGTTCTTCTAAGCCACTAGAATCAGAGGTAGGACTCATTAAATTCATATAGTCTTAAAATTCTTTTTCTAGTTTATGTCATGAGCTCTTATACCAGTGGTTCAAACTAATCTTATAAAAAAAGAAAATTATTTCCTTTGCATAAGCACATACTTAGTTGCTTAGCCATGGGAATCATAAGGATCTTTACATGTTATTTAAAGGGTATGAAACATTCTCTAAATACTAGGAGCCTGTGTTTGTATAATTTTTATACTTGAATAGCTCGTTGTCATACTATCTTTATCTTCTAAGAATTTCAAAAATAAAATCTTACTGACATAATACTACAGGAAGTCTAAACATATAAAAAACATTGAGATCCTAAATGTCCATTGAGAATGTGGTTTAAAATTATGTGTTTTTCCATAAAAAATACTGCTATAAATAATTATTCCTATAATTTTAGGCAACTGGTACATTTCAGGTCAGTTCATAAAAATCTGTAATGGATGACTGCAATTAAAAATCTATAGAATTAATAATTTATAATTCTAGTAATTAAATGAAGTTGGAAAATGCAATTATATCTCCCAGAGGTTTCTTAATCTTTTTTTTTTAATGGAACATTTCCTTATAGATATTCATTAGATACTATGGAGCCTTTCCTCAAAAGAATGTACTAAATTCTTCATACTCTTTCAAAGGATTCAGCCGTACCTAGGAGAAGTGTAGGTATATATGTGTTTGGAACATTATAAGAATATCACAGACTGAGTGATTTAAAGAACAGAAATTAATTTTCTCACAGTTCTGGAGGCTGGAAGTTCGAGATATAGCTGCCATCAGGGTTGTTTTCTGATGAGAATTCTTCTTCTGACTTGCAGGGTCTTTCTTACTGTATTTTCTCTTCTTTGCATCAAGAGGTACTCTTGATGTCTCTTCCTCTTAAAAGGACACCAGCTTTTTTTGATTAGGACACCAACACACAGGACCTTATTTAACAGGGCCAAGCATCAGAAATGAGAAAGCACATTTTGATACTAGATCTTAAGCCTGTGGTCATGTAACTGAGGCAAAATGAGCCCTCCATTATCTGTTTCTAGCAGATAGTATTAGGGTTTGGAGGATAAGAGCCTCATTGGTAGTTAAAAAAAAAAAATTGCTTGGCTTAGTTTTCTGCATGTGTGTGTATCTATGCGCACACACACAATATATATATATATCTTTATAAATAAAAGGTAATGGTCAGGCTATATATAGCATTTCAGAGGGTTTAAGGACTTGGGTTTTGAGCCCTCCTTCCTTGTGTTTTTATCTTCTCCCATAGTGTTGTTTGTTTGGGGCTTTTTGTTTGTATTGGTACTAGGGATTGAAGCTAGGATACTTTATCATTAAGCTGCATCCACAGTCCTTTATATTTTTTTATATTGAGACAGGGTCTTTCTAAGTTATTAACACTGGCAACTTTCAATCCTCCTGTCTCACCCTCCTGAGTTGCTAGGATTATAGAAATGCACTACCATGCCTGACTTCTCACATAGTTTAACATGAATTGTCTATAAATGTCTTCACAGTGCTGTAGAGAACAGTAAAATGAAGTTTATGATAAATGATCAGAAATGTTTTATTTTGTTTAATTTACATGTTTAATATACTAGATTAAGATACTAAAGGGGCCAGGGGAAGTGGCACTCACCTGTAATCCCAGTGGCTGGGGAGGCTGAGGCAGGAGGATCAAGAGTTCAGATCCAGCCTCAGCAAAAGCGAGGCACTAAGCAACTAAGTGAGACCCTATCTAAACAAAATTACAAAACACGACTGGGTATGTGGCTCAGTGGTCGAGTGCCCCTGAGTTCAATCCTAGGTATCCGCCACCCAAAAAAAGATACTAAAGGGAATGAAACAATGCATATGAAATAAAACCTGATCATAGGACATCTATGTGTTTTAGGATTCATTTGCCATTTGCACAAATCTATAATATAGAGCATTTTGTATGCCATGTAAATAGTATATTGGAGTATGCTCATAATAGTTTCAGAGTTCTTTTTTTCACTTATTATATTGCTTGTGATCAAAGATTTCAAATATTTGTGTGAAGGTAGATAGAATAATGAACCCCCTCATGCACCCCAATCATATGCCCTTACAACCATTAACCCAGAGCTAATCTCCTGTCCCATTCATTGCCCTATGACATTCTTCCTCCCTCATACTTTTTGAAGAAAACATCAGACATTGTTTTCACCTATTAGTATTTTAGAGTGCATCTCTAAAAAACAAGGATGCTCTTTTTTATAATGTTTGATGTGATTTTCTCAGAGAATATTGTTTTTCTTCATTTCAATAAAAAACCTAGTTAAATTCAAATTTACAGTCTTCTCATAAATGTCATAAATATTTGTTTATGAATTAGAATCCAAGTAATCTCCACACTTTGTAATTATTTGATATTTCTTTTAAGCCTTTTTCAAACTGTGACTTTCTTCACAACCTTTAAAAAAATTTTGTTGAAGAAAGTTTTCTTTAGAATTTTTCAGTCTGGCACTTGCTGATTGTATCTCCATATAGTATGATTTGTTGTTGTTTTTACTAGAGCTAATATTAATTATACAAAATAATGAGTCTCTGTGTGACATTTTCATAATGTATTTTGATCATATTCACCCTTCTAGTTATCCTTTCTTATTCCTTCTCCCTCTAATCCCCTTCCTCTCCTCTTTAATTCCCCTTCTACTTATATGTCATATTTTTTTTCTCTTAGATACCACCTATGAGAGAAAACATGCAATACCTGTCTTTCTAACAAGTCTGATTTAGTTCACTTGGCATGATGATCCGTCTTCCTGTGAATGACATGATTTCCTCTTTCTTTATGTCTGATCAATACTATATCGTGCATGTATACAACCACAGTTCCTTTATCCATAAGCCATTGATGGGCAGCAAGGTTGATTACATAACTTGGCTGTTGTGAGTAGTGCTGCAGTAAATGTAGGTTTGCAGATATCTCCATTGTATGCCAACTTTGACTTCTTAAGTTATATACCCATTGGTGGTATAGTTGTATCTCATGGTAGCTAATTTAGTTTTTTTGAGGAACCTCCATATTGCCTTTCATAAGTATTATACTAATTTACATTCCTGCATCCTCATGAGCATTTGTTCTTTTTTGTTTTTTTGCTAACAGCCATTCTGACTGGGTGAGATGGAATTTATAAGTAGTTTTGAACCTCAGTTTCCTAATGACTAAAGATGTTGACCATTTTTCATATATTTATTGGCCATTTATTCTTCTTTTAAGAAGTGTCTGTTAAGCTCATTGGCACATGTATTGATTGGATTCCTTGTTCTTTTGGTATTAACTTTTTTGATTCTTTATATATTCTGGAGATTAATAGTTCATCTGATGAATAGCTGGCAAAGATTTATCTCCCATTCTGTAGGCTGTCTTCACTGTTGTTTCCTTTGTTGTGCAGAAGCTTTTTAAATTTGATATAATATTGCCCTTTGTCAGTTTTTGCTAATAGTTAATGAGCTATTGGAGTCCTGTTCAGTAAACTGTTGCCTATACTGATATCTTGAAGTATTTCCCCTGTTTTCCTCTGTCAGTTTCAATTTCAAGCCTTACATTAAGATCTCTGATCTATTTCAGGTTGATTTTATACAGAGTGAGAGGGATCGGTTTTCATCTTCTACATAATATCATATGGTCTTCCTAGCCCCATTTGTTGAAGAGACTGCTTGTTTATTCCTGGGTCCTGTATCTTATTCCATATTTCAATAAGCTTATTGTTATGCTAGTATTACCCTGGCTCTTAATATATTTTGAAATCACCTATCATGATGCCTTCAGCATTGTTTTGTTTTTGTTGGGGATTGCTTTGGGTATTTGGGACCTTTTGTGCTTCCATATGAATTTTAGGATTGTATATTCTAGTTATGTAAAGAATGTCATTGGTATTTTGATGGAGATTGCATTGAACTGTAGATTGCTTTTGTTGCTATGGCTATTATAATTATATTAATTTTCCCAATCCATGAACATGGGATGTCTTTTCAAATTCTAGTGTCATCTTCAGTTTCTTTCTTCATTGTTTTATAATTTTCATTGGAGAGGTCTTTTGCCTCTTTGGTTAGTTTTATTCCTAGATGATTTAAGTATTTTTGAGGCTATTCTAAATGGGATTGTTTTCCTGATTTCTTTCTCAGCAAGCTCATTTTTGGTATATAGGAAAGTACTGAGTTGCAAATTGATTTTGCATTCTGCTACTTTGGTGAGTTGGTTTATCTATTCTTTTGGTGGACTATAGGGTTTTCTAAATATAGAACCATCATCAGCAAACAGGGATAATTGAGCTTACTTCCATTTTGTATCCCTTTTATTTCCTTCTCTTGCCTTATTCTGGCTAAAGTTTCCAGCACTAAGTTGATTAAGCTAATGGTAAGAGTGGGCATCCTTGACTCACTCCTGTTTTGGAGGAAATACTTTCTGGTTTTCCCTATTCAGTATGATATTGCCTCTAAGTTTTTCAGTTATGGCCTTTATTATGTTGAGCTATGATCCTTTTATACCTAGTTTATACAGTGTTTTCATTTTGAAAATGTGTTGAATTTTATCAAACTTTTTCTGGGTCTGTTGAGATGATCATGATTTTTATCCTTGATTCTACTTATGTAGTGAATTACATTTATTGATTTGTATATGTTGAACTAACTTTGCATTCCTGGAATGAAACCAACTTAATCATGCTGTATGATCTTTTCTTAATGTGAGGTTGAAATCAGTTAGCAAGAACTTTGTTAAGGATTTTTGCATCTATGTTCATTCAGGATATTGGTCTACGATGTTCTTTTCTGTGGGGTCCTTATCAGGTTTTGGTAACAAGTAATAATACTGGCTTCATAGAATGAGTTTGGAAGGATTCCTTCCCTTTTGTTTTATGGAATATTTTGAGGAGAATTGGTGTTGGCTTTTCAAAACTGGTAAAATTCAGCAATGAATCCATCTAATCCTGGATTTTTCTTTGTTGGAACTGCATTACTACTTCTGTCACATTGCTTGATATTCATCTGCTTAAGAGTTTTATGGCTTCTTGGTTCAAATTTTGGCAAGTCAGAAATGTTTTTAGAACTTTGTCCATTTCTGGATTTTCCAATTTATGGGCACATACTTTTTCAAAATATTCACTAACTTCTCTGGATTTCAGTGGTATCTGTTTTAATGTCCCCCTTTTCATCTCTTTTCTCCCTCTATCTTTTGGTTAGTTTACTAAAGGTTTGTCATTTTTTTTTCAAAAAACCAACTGTTTCATTGGTCCTCTGTATTCTTTTTTATATATACTTCATTTATTTCTGCTCTGATCTTTGTTATTTCTTCTACTGATTTTGTGTTTGGCTTGTTCTTTTCTTTTTTTAATGTTTATTTTTTAGTTTTAGGTGGACACAATATCTTTATTTTTATGTGGTGTTGAGGATAGAACCAGTGCCCCACGCATGCCAGCTGAGCGCGCTACCGCTTGAGCCACATCCCCAGCCCTTCTTTTCTTTTTATCTTCCCCTAAGACCTTGAACTGTATCATTAGGTTATTTATTTTGAGATTTTTGTTTTTCTATTATACTCACTTATAGCTATGAACTGTTCTTTCTGCCCTCGAATTTCTTGTAGGTTGTGTTTTCATTTCCACTTGATTGTAAAATTTTTTAAAAAGTTCGTCCAATTTCGGCTCATTCAGAAGTGTATCATTTATGTGTTTGTATATTTTCTGCAGTTTTGCTTGTTGATGATTTCTAGTTTCATTCTGTTATGGTCTGATAAGGTACAAGAAATTATGATTATGATTATTTTGTTATTTGTAAAGAAATGCTTTATGGACTAAATGCTTTATGGACTAACACAATGCAGAAAGCCATGTGTTTTGATGAAAAGAATGTGTATTCTGCAGATATTCATTGTTCATTTGGTCTATAATGTAATTGAACTCTGATGTTTCATTGTTGAGTTTTTTTCCTGGAAGATCCTCCTATCGCTGAGAATGGTATATTGAAGGTACCCACTTTGTCACATGGTGCCTGTGTCTCCCTTTACATTATATTGTTTCTGTTTTATGAAGTTGGGTGGTCTGATATTCAATGTATATATATTTACAGTTGTTATACATTGAATTATTCTCTTTTCAATATGTTAGGGACCTTTGTTTCTTCTGATTTTGGCTTGAAGTCTGTTATGTTGAACTCAAGTATGGTTACTCCTACTTGCTTTCAGATTCCATTGATTGAAATATTCTCCATCTATTCACTTTTAGTGTGTGTATGTTTTGCTAATGAAATGTGTTTCTTGCAGGTAACCAACAGTTAGTCTTGCTTCCTAATTTATCAGCGGATTGTGTGTTTTACTTGGAAAATTCAGACCATTTAACTTCACCCGAGGGTTATTGTTGACAGATAGGAACTACTTCTTGTCATTCTGTTGTTTTCTTTTGGTTGTTTTTGAATGATCGGTGTTCATTTTTTTCTCATTTATCTTAGAGGTTCGATGGTTTACTGAACTAATCACGCATGTACCAAGATGTACATATCCTTTACCTGGATGTACATATCTTTTTCAAGATCTGGGAAATTTTATGCTATCATTTCACATAATAGGTTTTCTTTGTCCTTAGCATGTAGCTCTACTCCCTCCTCTAATCCTGGGTGAGTCATAATCTTGGTCTTTTAAAGTTGTTCCAGAGCTCTTGTATGTCCTGATAGTAGTTGCTCCCTTTTTTCTTTATTACTGTCTGAATGTGCAAGTTTGTCTGCAAGCCCTGATAATCTTTTGCTTGATTTGGTTTGTTGGTGAGGCTTTCATCTGAGTTTGTTTGTGGGTTTTTTTTTTTTTTTTGGGGGGGGTCTTATTGTACTTTTTATTTCCAGAATTTCTGTTCTTTATTGAATTCCTCTTTCATATTCTGCATTGTTGTCCTCAATTCATTTAGCTGTTTATTTGTATCTGTGAATTTGTTGATCATTTTAGCAACCAACCTTTTGAATTCTTTAGCATTTCAACTACTTTGATATCTTTGGAATCAGTTTCTAGAGTTATTTTTTGCTTTGAGAGGAAACATGTTGTTTTTTCATTTTTCTTGGGTTTCTGTGTTGAGATTTTTGCATCTTTGGGATGGATATCTCTTCTACTTTTATGTGATTGCCTTAGTGAGCAGCTGTCTTTTGAGGGCTTGGTCCCCAATACTTCTCAGAAGAAAGCAAATAGTAACACAAAGACAAACTGGATATGGAAACACAGTAAAAAACACTTAAAACCAACAATTATACTACCAATAAAAAGGAAAAGGGTGAAAATAATAAACTGAAAACTCAAAAATTAGGGTGGAAGTAATAATAAAATGAGAATAAAAGGGGGATAGGAAAGGGAAAAAAGAAAGAAGCAGCAATACTTAAAAAGGAGAAGAATGATAAAGAGGAGAGAAAATGGAAAAGGGGAAAAATAAATCTAATTAAAGATTAAAATTTGTTTTTAAAAGGAGGCAGATTTTTTTTTAATATTTATTTTACAGTTTTCGGTGGACACAACAAATTTATTTTATGTGGTGCTGAGGATCGAACCCAGCGCCCCGTGCATGCCACGCGAGCACGCTACCACTTGAGCAACATCCCCAACCCAAGACTAAAAATTAAGTTAATTAAAATTTTATAACAGTAAGGGGGAAAAAAGAAAAGATGGGCAGAGGAGAAATAAGTCCAAATCATTTCTCCTAGTCCCAGTGCTTATATTGGAGAAGTTTCTTTCTAGGTGCTCTAATAATGGAGTCCATGGGTTAGAGGAGGTGTGCAGATCATTAGAGCTGGAACTTGTTGAAATTCCTCTCTGGTCCCACTAAACAGGTTGGTGCTGTATAACTAAGGTTTGCCCTGAATTTCCTACCAGACTTTTTTTTTTTTTTTTTTGGTGCTTCCAGAATCTTTGCTGACTTTAACTAGCTTTGCTATATGTGGGACCAATAAGTGCTCACTTACTTCCAAGGCCCTTCAGTCTGTGCACTTCAGGGGCGTGCACGCCAAGGCATATCCCCAAATGCCTCTGAGAGTGAGGGAAGCCAAATAAACTCTCAGTTGTGCACTGGAGTGGGCAGCTGTGAGAATTAAGCAACCTCCTGACCTCAATTTTGGTGCACTAAGACTTGTATCCTAGGTAAACTGCATGAAATGGGTTTCACTGCTCACTTCAGATAGTGATGCCACTGACACCATGCCCTTCACAACCTGAGCTCCCCACTGCTTAAACTTATCAGTGGGTCTGTGACTGATCCCTCTCTTCTCTTGGGAGAAGGGTTGGATTGTCTCCTCGTCATCTGTTGTGGGTTAGATGTGAGTGTCCCCCAAAAGCTCATGTGTGAGACAATGCAAGAAGATTTAGAGGGGCATTGATTATGAGCCTTAACCCAATCTGTGAATGAATCCCCTGATTGGGATTAACTGAATGGTAACCAGAAATAGGTAGGGTGTGACTGGAGGAGGTGGGTTATTGGAGGCATAACTTTGAGGGTTATATTTTGTCTTGGTCAGAAAAGCTGTCTCCGCTTCTTGGTGCAATGCCCTAAGCTACTTTCCTCACCTTCACCCTTCCGCCATGATGTCCTACCTCACCTTGGGCCCCAAGGAATGGAGTCAGTGGAGACCTCTGAAACTGTGTTCCTCAAATAAACTTCCTCTTAATTGTTCCTGTCAGGTCCTTTGGTCAGAGCATCAGAAAAGCTAAAACATTATCTCTTATCCAGTCATGGTGTTCTGTCATGAGCTCATCCTGGCATGGTGTCCTCAGCAACTCTGAATTGTGACCATTTCATGTTTTCTGATGCACAAAGTAGCTCATTCCCAAATAGCCCCCCCCCCCCATACACACAACATGGCTCTTGGTTATAGCCCTTAAAGAAATGGTGGGTGCTACAGTGGTTTTCTCCCTTGAAGCTAGCCTGCCAAGCCGTCTATATTCTCATGCTGAATTTAAAGTTTGCAAGAATCGGGTTTCTCCTGCAGTTAGGACTGCTGGTTCTCTATTTATCCTTGGGGCTGTCTGCATTCTCTGGCTTTACCTTGTGCTTGTAATGTAGAGTCCGTCCACCACCATCTGGAGTTTGAATTGCATACCCTTCATACTTTTCTCTGAGTTGCCTTTCTATTTCTCTGTGCTCTTTAGCTTTCCTGCCACCTCTTTTTCTTCATTCCCAGAGCTCTTCCTCCCTTTATTTCTTCACAGTGTTGTTTCTTTTCACATGCAAAGTCATTCCAAGGAAACCTGTATTCCACCATCTATTCCACCTCTGTTCCACCCAGAAGTCCCATAGTTGATTGAAAATGCTCCTGCCTTTCCTATACATTGGTAATTGGACTTAGAGTTATAAGTCTAATAGGTCTCCACTATCCATATAAGCTATTTTAATCTTAAAGTTGAATTATTAAAATTAAATAAAATTAACTCATTTGCGGAGGTATACTAGACTCATTTCAAGTGATCAATAGCCACATATGGCTAATGGTTATCATATTAGTGCATCTGTAGTGCATTTCCATTATTACAGTAAATTTTGTTGAACAGAACTGCCTTAGGTAGAGATTGATCAAATACGATTTTCTTTTCTCTGTGTGTTTATCCATTTGAAGGCACACAATGTCTCATGGTCTTTTTTCTTTCTGATTTTAGTAGCTGTTGATGGTCAATGCCTGGGTCTATTCATTCATTAAAAGGATGCAAAATGCTGACCATAGGAGTTTTAAATAGTCCCTTCTCAGTGGCGTGATTCCCAGAAGCTTCACAGCTGAGTTAACATTTAATTGAGCCTTGACTTTCTCTAAAAATTTGAGAAGAGATTTTGTTGTTGTTGTTATTGTCTTAATCAGAAGGTGGAAGAAGAATGTTTTTGCTATCAAAGGAATAGAAGATGTTAAAATTGAAAGGGATGTTTGGAGCCTAGACTGTAGATCCTGAATACAAGGATAAGGAGTTGGACTTCATTTGGAAGTAAAAATGCTATCATCCAATTAATTTCCTTTTCTTTTTTTTAACAACATCTCACTCCTAGTCATTGTTGAGTCTTATTAAATTTTTATTTCCTTGACAAAGATGGGCATGTGACCTTAGTGTTTCAAATGGAATGAGCATGAAGGCTTTTGGTTGCAAATGATGATCTCAGATATTCTCTTCCTGTTGATTCAGCTAGAACACCTGCATCCATTTTGTTAGGTTGATAAAAGAAGCCAGCATATAGCCAACAGAATCAGAGAGAAAGGAAACTAGATCTCGGAATCAAATCATGTGTGAATATCACTTGTCTACCTCTTGATTTAATTTTTTAAAATCAGCTTTATTGAGATATAGCATTCATACAATAAAATGTACCCATTTTGAGGTGACATTTTGGTGAATTTTGACAAACTTCTACAACCATATAACATAACCCAATCAAAATACAGAACATTTTGACCATAGATTAGTGTTTTCCTGTTCTAGAACTTTCTGTGATGGAATCATGCAGTGTGAAATCTTTTGTCTTTGGTTTCTTTTGGTCTTTATGTATTTAGGATTCCTTTTTGTCTTTTTTCATATGTTTTTGTTTCTTCTTCCTAGGTGTGGAATTGTTAGGTGATACAAACATGTTCATCTTGACAAAAAACTATTTCTGGGCGGTGCACATCTGTAATCCTAACAACTCAGCAGACTGAGGCTGGAGGATCTCAAGTTTGAGACCACCCTCAGTAACTTAGTGAGGCCCTAAGCAACTTACTGAGACTCTGTCTCAAAGTAAAAAATAGAAAGGTATGAGAATGTAGTCCAGTGTTAAAGCACCTCTGGGTTCAATCCCCAGTACCCCAAAATAAAACAAAACAAACAGACAAAACCCTATTTACCTATTTTCTAAACTTCTTGCACTCTTTTATACTCCCATCAGCAAGTTATTTATTGTGTGTTCTAGATGAAACTTGTTTTAAAGCATTGTTAGGGCAAGTTATGGAGTAGCATTTAGTCTAGAGCTAACTTAGCACTACCCATAAGGGAACCACACTAATCTGCTAGTAATGCCCAGGTATTCATCAGGGGCTCTTCACTTGAGCATTCTTTCACTCCTTCTGGTCAGAACTTCAACATCTTCCAATTTAGTGAGATGGAAGAGTGTACGCTTCCAGATTCCAGTAGTTTGTGTTCATGAAATCTCACCTTACATATGTGTAGCTTAGCATGCAGCCTAAGACTAGGACTGTGATGCATATTTTTGAAGTTCTGTCTCTGCCCCTCAAGGTTCTCTTCTCCCTAGTACTCTGAACATTTCAGCTGCTTTAGCCTCTGTCAACTCAAATCTCTGTCTCTTCAGTTTAGCCTGATCTCCATCCTTTGCTTGGGTTCCCCTCAATGTGCCGGGTTCTGGGATAACTCCAGGAAGAAAGCGAATGTAATAATAGAGGTCATCTTGATTTGTTTTCCTTTTCTCAGGAATCATAATCTTATATAACCTGTTGTCCTGTATCTGAATTTTATTCATGTATTTTTCCAAGCTTTTTAAGTTCACAGCAGATTTGCTGGTCTATTACCAATTACTGTGATATGAGCAGCAGCAAGAGTCCTAAATCTTGAGTTCTATTTTTAATCTTTTGTTGCTACCAAAATAGGGTCTTTATTTCTGTTTGATTTGTGTATGCTTATTCCATATTCTGTTACTTTATTATTGTTTATAGTTCTTCTGTTATTGAATGTTTTTCATCTTCCAAATAGATATATAGTTGTATCATCTGCAAATAAACACTTTTATATTGTTGTGTTTTTTTGTTGTTATTTTGTTTTTGCAATTCATATGCCCATAGTTGTTTTCACATTTATTAGCATTGGCTAATACTGTAGTGGGCATCCCTATCTTCCATTTCTATTTTAGTAGAAAAGTCTCTAAGTTTGTTAATTTTATTTCGTTTTGTATTCATTATTTATAATTCATGTATTTTCATTTATTTTCTCAGCAGATTGTTAACTGTTTGGGATCAGGGGCTATGAATACCTCTTACTTACATATCAACTTAATCATTAATTTATTTGAGTTGATACCGACTAAATGTCCCTATCATGTATAACTTTCTGTATTTGTCACTAGGGCTGCAAAACAACAAAATGCAATTGTATTCCTGTCCCACTCCTTCTTCCTTTCCCTGTCCACCCCAAAATAGAACCTCTAGAGAATTACAGGTATTACATAGATTACACAGATGTGATAAATTTTCAGAAAGTGATAGTAGTAGATGCCTTAGTAGCCTACCAGAATGACCTCACCCAGTGTGTCAGCTTTGCATCACTGTGATCAGTGTACATGACAAGAACAACTTAGAGGTGGAAACAGTATTTTGGCCAGTTGTTTCAGAGGTTTGGCCCATGGTCAGCTGACGTTATTGCTCTGGGCCTAACGTGAGACAGAACATCATGGTGGACGGGCATGGCAGATGAAAGCAGCTCAAACTATAGCAACTAGTAAGCAGAGAGTGCTTGAATGCAAGGAGCTAGGGATACTATAATCCCCAAGGATATATCCCCAGTGATTAATTCTTCCAGTCATGTCCTTTCTACCTACAGTTCACCACCTGTTAATCCATTCAAATTAACATGGCAAATGAATCAATCTACTGATTAGCTCACAACTCTCTTAATCTAAGCATTTCATTTCTGAGAATTCCTGCATTGTGTCAAACATAAGCTTTCAGGGGATGCATCATATCCAAACCATAACATTCCACTTCTGGTCCCCAAAAGCTCATATCCATCTCACAATGCAAAATACATTTAGTCCGTTTCCAAGACTTCCTGTAGTCTTAACAGTTTTTTCATTGCCCAAAAGTTCCAAGTTCAAAATCATATCTGGGACTCAAGGCAAACTTTTGGCTGTGAGCCCCTATAAAGGTTAAAAGCAAGTCGCATACATTCAATATATAATGGCACAGAGAAACTATTTCCATCCAAAAAAGAGAAATAGGGGCATATAAATAAAGGAGAGGACCAAAGCAAGAATAAAATCCAACTGGGAAAACCAGTTCTGTAGCTCCACATTCAGCCTCTGAGGTACATGGCCTTGTGATCTTCTCTCCAAAGGGCTTATGTAATAAGTTCTGCCCCTATGGCCTTTCTGGCTGCCCCTGGCTGCAGCTCACATGGCCTCTCTCCGCTTGTTTCTGCGGCTTTCCTCAGAAGTGTCGTTACTGTTACTGGCTTCTCTTAGTTTTGGTGATCTCCACTGCAGCTTTGACTTCCTTCTCCTATCTTTACTCATCACCCTCTTGGGCTATGTGTATGGATTTTGACCCTGTGCACTTTGCCTGGTCTCCAAGTCTTCCTTTGAAATCATGGGGGGAGGCTTCCATGAATCCCTAACTCCCGCATCCTGTTTTCCTGCAGAACTAGCACCATGTAGACAACTCCAAGATCTGCCTCCATCTCAAACAGGCTTCCTGGGGCGACAACTGCAGCAGCTTCTATGGATCTGTGAGGCTGAACACAGTGAAACAACTTTCTAGGCTCCCCTGTACTAGCAGGGTTTCCCCATGATCTCTTATCAAAGGAATTTTTACTTTTACACTCTGATCCTAAAATGGGTGTGGTCTTGTTAATTCCTGAAATTCTCTCAAGACATCTTTCCTATTGTCTCTGTATAAACTATGTAGCATCTCTGTAGTGACTATAATCTCTTCATCAACCCACACCTTTCTTGGACCATTTTATATCCTCTTTTTTGACCAGATTACAAGTTTTAAATCTTCTGTGGTTTCTGCTTCCAGTTATCTCAGTAAACTTAGCTAATAGCCACCAGAAATATCTATATCACTGCCTGAATGCCATATTGCCTTGAAATTCTTCTTCCATAAGGTTATGGATTATTTAGTCCATCACCTTAAAATTCAGCCTCACAGAAATTCTCAGGGCATGGGCAAAATGTAGACAATTTCTTTGCCAGAATACAACATGAATGACCTCTGGTCCAGTTTCCAATAGAGTCCTCCTCCTCCTCATCCCATTCTTTAGTCTACAGTCTTACTGACATTCTGATCTTCTCAGCTCCCACTAGAATTGCCCATTTAGATCTGCTTTTCTAAGGCTTTTCCAGTCTGCATCTCCAGACTTTTGAAAACTCCTCCCACAAACCAGTTCTGAATGCTTCTGAACCATATGGTCAGGTTAGTCACAACATTATCCCCACTTCGGGTACCAATTTCTGTGTTAGTTGGCTTTGCATTTTTGTGGCTAATATAAGCAATAAGAACAAATTAAAGGATAAAAAGTTTATTATGAGTCATGGTTTCAAAGGTTCAGTCCATGATCAGCTGACTCCATTGCTCTGGGCCCAAAGTGAGGCAGAACATCATGGCAGAAGGTTGTGGTAGAGGAACATGGCAATCAGTAAGCAAAGAGATTGAGGTCAAGGAGCCAGGGATAATATAATCCCCAAGATTATATTATTACACTCCCAGCGACCTGCTTTCTCCAGCCATGCCCTGCCTGTCTACAGGTACCATTCATTAATCCATTCAAATTATTAATCTATCAAATGGATTACTCCACTGATTAGGTTATAGCTCTCATAATTATTTCACTTCTGAACATCTTGTATTGTCTCATACATAAGCTTTGGGGGATACCTCATATCCAAACCATAATACCTGCAATGGAGGAGTCAAGAGATGCCTCCCCAAAGAAATGATATTAAAGTTCAAAGGCAAGAGAGAAGGCTTACATTTTTCCAAAAGAAATTTATTATTATTCTAAACAGGAGATAGAATGGAAAAGTATACAATGAGAGAGAGTTTTAGAAATGGTTAAAAGAACCAGACTCTGGAGAATTTGGCAAATCCTATTAGGATTTTAGACTTTTTCCTTGAATACAATAAAATAGGAAGAATTGTTGCTTTTTTGGTTTATGTGTATATGCTTTTATGTGTGACTGCGCCCATTGCATAGTAGAGAAGAAATTGTATAATGCTGAACAAGTTCATTAGTTATAGCTATCATTTAACTTTTTAACTAATTTTTACTTCCAAATTTAAATAGTTGTGGCAGGTGGGTTTTAGTGCTGAGAGCTAAGCACTATTTCTTTTACAAACAAGAACTATAATTATGTCCAAATATTTTTTTTAAAGTAAAAAACACAGATTTCTTAATGCTGTGGAAATCGGTATAGAATTATTCTTAAGAAGAAGCACAAACTTTTCATTTGATTACTAGCACTTTGAAAAAATAACCAAACTATGAGAATCTTCAGTTTTCTCATTTGTAAAATGGAACATTATTTAAAGGATTGGCTGAGGGAATTCTTGTATAGGTAAGTATCTATCAAATCTTAGGTGTATTTATTAGCTATTTCTTAGGAATTTTAGGCCATAAATAAAAAAGGAACAAATAAATAAAACAAAGAAAAATACAACAAGAATGCAAAGACTATAAATGTATGCAGTCTTTCATGTTGACATCCCCATTATACAAGTGAGTATATCAGATCTTAGGAAAAGTTGTTTGTTTTTTGGTAGCGGGGATTGAACTCAGAGGTACTCAGCCACTATGCCATATCCCCAGCCCTATTTTGTATTTTATTTAGAGACAGGGTCTCATTGAGTGCTTAGTGCCTCGCCATTGCTGAGGCTGGCTTAGAACTTGCAATTCTCCTGCCTCAGCCTCCCGAGCAGCTGGGATTACAGGCCTGTACCACCATGTCTGGCAGAAAAGTTGTTTAAGTAAGGTTTGTGAGTAAACACAGTAGAGCTGGGGTTTGATTACAAGGAGTCCAGTGCACACTCTGTCACTGCTCTATGGCTTACTTAACTCCTAAAGAATCATCTCTTTGAATCGATTCTCTCTCATATTACACTCAAACTCCAGAGGAATAATAATTGAGGAGTTGATCATCTCTTTGTATATGTAGTTAGTGGGACTAGAATAAAAAAGAATTATGTTTTATATGATTTAGATAGTGAATGAAAGTTTTTCTTACTTGAAAACTGGATTTTAGAAGTTTTCTACTTAATCAGCTGATTTATAAGTCAGCTGTTAATATATACTTATAGTAGTAATGTTTTATTAGACTATATATTTTCCTAGCACTTGCTGCCTTTAAGGTGACTTTTCTAAGACTATCTTGAAAGTGCATGTGAACTTTGTAGTTGTAGTAAGATGGGTGAGGTGTGTTCATAGTCATATATCTGAAGTGTTATTTTCCTGGGATTTAGAAGAGGGGCATTAGGGAGAATTTTTGTTTTTTAGCATCACAGCAGTTTTCTTTGGGCTATTTGCTGATAAAATGGAAATAATCATATTATGTAACTGACATAATTTGTACACTTTTTTAGAATAGGCGTATTGCTAAATTACATATAGCCTACTTCAAGTTATGTTCAGAATCAGAAACATTTAATGAAACAGCAAAAAAATTGATATTAATAGAAGTTATCATTTTTTTAAACTTCTGAATAGGACTGTGTTTAAGTTATAGTAAATATATGGGAAATTAATAGTAAATAGTACCATTTTTATATATTAAGGTGTTACCAGTTTTTAAAGTTATTAAGACTTTTCTGATATTATAATATTTAGCACAGTATTTATCAGATTTTTGTTTATCTAGAATTATCTGATCACCTTTTTTCCCCTTTTTTTAATAATACTAAGAAGAAATTTAAAGATCTGTGCTTTTGTAACAAAATTCAGTCTTAAAGTATACAAGTCTTTTTAATTCTTGTTACAGAGAATTTTCTCCATGGTTTATATATGCCTTTACATTCATCCATGTTTAAGTAAATACATATATGTATGTGTGTATATGTATATATGACTCACATATACAGATAACATGTATTATAAACTGTACATACATAGTTTTGGAGTTAAATTTAGATTATATTCTAACTCTGCTCTGTAACATTTTTTATTTGTATATCTACCCATAAGCACATAGAGATTATTTTATTCAATGAAATATTTTATAAGGCTGTACTGTGTACTTATTTGCATGTCAATGTAGGTTTGGATGAATTTTTTTTTATATTACAAAGAATTTCACTAGCCCTATAAGGTGGAAATGAAATTGAGGAACAGAAAGGTAAGTTAGCTTGACCTAAATTGCAGACAAAGTATTTGAGGTGGAATTAGAATTCTATCAATCTAGTCCAGAATTCACAATCTTAAATACTACATTATGCTGCCTTTATTCTGTTTATTGAATTGGGAAAAAGATTTAATATATAAATTTAATATATAAAATGCACCTAATATTAAAACTAATAGTTTTATATGTACTTAATCTCCCAAGAATCCCAGAGCTGTTGTACTTGTGAGTGGCAAGTATTTATACCGATCTTCGAACAACTTTGGTAGGTGTTTCGTTGAATTTGTGTTGTATTTTGTTTCTGCTACCTATTTTTATAACTGGTATATAATAAAGAATTGGACGTGCTCTTTCTAGTAGTTTCAGTTCTATACATGTAGCATTTAACATTGCTGGGAAAATGACATTGTGCCTCATGTGGTATTAAAACACAGTACTTAAGTAACGGTAATCAGTATACTTAATCTAGTATACACACCTCTTTTACCTGTTGTACTATATTATTCTTCTTTTCATTGAATTATATAGTTATAGTTGACTTAAAATGTGGTTTTGTTACTGTTATTTTTTCTTTAGTAATGGTAATTTACTTTACACAGTTAATAAAAATGAATACCTGTTCAGTGTTGTTTGCCAAATACTGTATTTAGTGCTTAATGGGTATGATTTCATTTTAATTGCATAATTATCATGACATCCTCATTTATACATCCATCAACTATTTGAGCATCCTTTCTGTTCTGGAGCTGTGCATTTAGTGGTGTGCCAAATAAACACAGGCTCTGTTCTCCTGCAACTTAGTGCAGTGGAGCATGCTCTGCAATAACCAAGCAATCATAATCAAGCAAGTGTGGTAGTTGTAAAAGAAAAGTTGTTAGTTAACAATATTTGCTACTTTTTTCACTTTATACCAGGAAAGATAATTCTGCTTTTGCCATCTAAGCTTATTCCAGCTAGCTTTCTCCCCAACCCCACTCCAAGGAAAATTATTTTTATGTGTTGTGTTCCTGAACTGTTGGGATGACAGGTGCAGCTAATAGGTAGGGAGAGGCAAAACTTTAGAAATGATGAGGAATTTGTACCCCCCCCCCAAAAAAAAAAGTAGATAAAAATACATTATTTTGTTTTGTTTTGGTTTTGGATGAGCCATATTCATGCCCCCTGCCTTTTTTGTTTGTTTGTTTGAAACAGGGTCTCACTAAGTTGCTTAGGGCCTCTCTAAGTTGCTAAGGCTAGCCTTGAACTTGTATTCTCCTGCCTCAGCCTCCAGAGTCACTGGGAATATAGGTATGCACCACCACACTCAGTTGAAAATGTTGTTTAATAAAATTAAAATATTTTTTAAAAATAAATACCCAAAGGGATACTCTTCACATTACTTTGAGAGAGGAAATATTCTCTGTACATTAAATGGGAGTCTTTTAAAGCCATGCTTTAATTTTATTAGGTAGCATACGGTAAGTTATTTGAATGCTTCTATTTGTCCAACTCTGAAATGCGGTTTAGAAAAATCAGGGGCTTCCAAAGTAAGATACAGCTCTTACTCTGCTCTTAAGACTACTAGAATTATTGGTGAGGAAAGGTTGAAAGATTTCTAAGGCAATTCAAGCTATAGAACATAAAAAGAAGTTACCAACATATATGGCCCTACCAGTCATCACATGGTAACCTGTGGCTAATTAGACACTCTGAGAGGAAGGCTGTTTTTAAAAAGTGATGTTTTCCTCTTTCCTACTAGTACCCTTTTGATTATTAGTTGATAGAAAAATTATTTCTGGTGTTAATCATATTTACATATTTGACTTTTATTATTACACTATACTGTTGTAATTTCCAAAATATTTTATTTTCCCTACTATTATGACATGAGGCTTGTTAGTATTGTTTTGAAGATTACTTTAAAAAATTTTAGTTTCTGAATATTAAGAACAGCTCTGTGTAGTTGTTTCTGCTGTAAAGAGGATCTGAAATTTTTTATAAATTTTATCTTGGAAATTAGTTTATTTATTATGTTTAATTTTAGGAAATGGTGCTCTTGCAGAACATTCTGAAAATGTGCATATTTCAGGAGTGTCAACTGGTAAGTCATTTTTTGTAATGTTTAAATTTCATGCATGACTTATATAGTAAATATTGAAAGGTACCTGGTATCTTACAAAGTGATATTTGGCTATAAAAATTATTACTGCTTTTTGCAGCATGTAATAAGGAATGAAGTAACTGGAACATGGAGAAATTCTCATAAGATAAAAATGATACTTGCATGTCCTGGATTGATTATACTTTTCCAAACAGAGTACATAATTATTTTTTCATATAAACATTAAACCAGAGAAAAGTTAGCTCAATTTGAATTAGTATTTTCTTTCTATGAAAGTTATGTGAAATGAAATTTATTAAAATGTAATTTTGAATGTTATTTCTAGGATTTAGAGTCTTAGAAATTAAGCATTTTGCTTCATTTTTATGTTAGAGTACTACTCCACATAAAATTATTGTACTTGAATACACAATTTATTTTCTGTTAAAAGTAAACCACCAATATAATGTGTGTCTATGAAATTCAGAAACTTACTGATATACCTTTTTTCATTCATCTAAGCTTTTATAACTTAATTATGTAAAATTTCTTCCTATCAAAATTTTCATTTTTTTAAGTGACTTCCACAACTTTGTTACCATTTGTGCTACATCAACTCCACTTATGAATGGGAACAGAAATATTTACCTTTGCATATACTAAAATAGGTTTTCTTACTGTTAATAACCGTTACCAATTTATTATCCCCCTATACTCTTGATAAGTTTACATGGTTAAAAAAATTGCACATAGTTGCCAGGCACAGTGGCACACACCTGTAATTCCAGTGTCTTAGGAGGCTGAGGCAGAAGGATCATAAATTCAAAGTCAGCCTCAGCAACTTAGCAAGGCCCTGTCTTTAAATACAAAAATGTAAAAAAAAAAAAAAAAAAAAAAAAGTTTGGGTTGGGGGCGGTGCTGGGGATGTGGCTCAATGGTTATGTGTACCTGGGTTCAATCTCTAGTACCAAAAAAAAAAAAAAATTGTATTTATTTATTGATTCAGTTACAAATCCTGTAATTTCTTTTTTTTTTTCCTGACTTGAAACAAAAACTTAAGGTTTGATGTTTTGCTTTGTATATGACTTTGTATCTATATAAAGTTAATAGACTCATCACCTACTCAGGATTAGTTTGCACTCATCAAACACATCAACAAGCCAGCTTTCCTGAAATGAAAAGTGAGTGCCTCAGTAGCCAGCATTAATTCTTTCACATGTTGTTTCACTTTTTTCTTATGCTTTTAAATGATGTAATTACATTACATACTTCAAGTAAAAATAACATTATTTTAAAGATGACTTTGTTTTCCTTTTCCTATTTTGAATAACTGAAAATTATTACTTTTCTGGGTTATAACTATGAAATAATATTATTTACAAGCATTTTAGTTTATACAACCAGTGTTTATTGACTAATTTATTGGTTGTCAAAACTTTTGGTCTCAGGACTACTTGTAAAGAAAAAAAAATAGGACCATTAATTCGTTCAGCTGCTATAACAATATTACTGGATGGTTTAAATAGCATATAATAATTTTCTCATAGTTCTGGAGGCTGGAAGTCCAAGATCAGGGTGCTGGCAGGGTTGGTTCCTGGTAAGGCTTCTCTTCCTGACTTTCAGATGGCTACTTTCTCACTGTCGCCTCACTGACCTTTCTTCTGTGAGTGCTCCAAAGAAAAGAGGTCTTTACTGTTCCTTTTCCTAGAAGAACACCAGTCCTATTGGATTGAAGCCCACTGTCATTTAGCCTCAGTTACCACCTTAAAGACTACGTCTCCACATACAGTCACATTGGGAGTTAGGTAGTCAACAAATTTGTTTTGAGAGGAGCTGAATTCAGTTCATGATAAAGACTTTGAAGATTTTTTATTTATGTAAGCAGTCACTACCAATATTTACTATATTAGAAATTAAAACTGAGGAAAACATAAATTCAGTTTAAAATTAACAGTAATGAACCTGCTGTAGGTTTATATCAGTAATTAACTTTTTGAAAAATACATCTTTTAAAATGAAAATATCAATAAGAATAGCATTGTTTTGTAATTTTGTAAAATTTCCTGTCTTTCTGCATTCAGTCTTTTGCAACATGATGTTGTTTGACACATGTGAAGACAATTCAGCTGATGTGTAACTGGAAAAGAAAGGCTTGTTTTAATAATCTTGCAGATAATTGTGAATATTCTGATATTCTACCAAAATTCAACAAGTAGTAGTTTCTTAAAGGTTAGTTACAATATAGAATCTGAAGCCATATCAGTAAACTTTTTGTTCTATTAAAAGCCATTAGGCATTTATAAACCCTCTGAGTGAATTTTTTTCTTTTTACCACCTGTGATTTTACAGTATACATTAGTCATTTGCAAAATATTGATTTGCTGAGTCATGCAGATTAATAAAGAGTGTGAGGAGCTAGAAATTTGGACAGATCTAGTATCAACTCTTGAAGATTCGATTATACCTTTTCTTTTTATCTGTTTGTTTGAGATCAGATTATTCCTAGGTTTTTGTTGAGCACAGATATTGCTCTTAAATTCCTATTTGAAAATATCAGCAGAAACTCAGCACTTCAAACTGTGTTGAAGATGTTTTTATATATTTTAATCTTATTTTCTAATAGTAGTTTTTCAGGCATGTATTTAGAAATATGTATTACCTTACTAGGGCTGCGGGTGTATTTATACATCAATAAAATGTACCATTTCAGTGTTGCAGATTATGTATGACTCAGTGGTAGAGCTACTGCGTAGTTGTGAGGAAGGGGGCAGTTTTGATCCCTGGTACCAACAAAAACAAAAACAAACAAAAAAAAAACTTCAAAGGTTGGCAAAACCTTATTTAATGAGGGTTTTTTTCTGATTTTATAAAATCATTTTTCTGTGGCATGAGATGAAACAGCATATGAAATCTGCTCCAGATATACCATTAAACAAAAAATGGATGTTGTTTCAAAGGTGCTTTGGGGTACACAGATTCACTGCATTTTTTTCTTTGGCCAGTGTGGAGCTATAGATGTAATGTTTAATGTAATATTTTAGATTATCCCTTTTCCAAAATGCTTGGGACCAGAAGTCGTTCAGATTTTGAATGTTTATGGAATATTTATGTAGAATTTACTGAGTGAGCATTTCTAATTGAAAAATTTTAAATCCAAAATGCTTCAAAATCTGAAAGTTTTTGAATGCTGACATGATTCTTAATAAATTTTGTATTTGGAGCATTTTTAATTTTTGGATGAGGGGAGCTCAACCTGAGTAAGCTTTCTGAAGTTTTTGCACTTCCAGTGAAATGTAGGGCCCCTTCAATACAATTTTAAATGGAGAACTAGCCTTTGAAGAATATCAGAATGTAGGAAATGCTTTCTCTTGAGACTAGTAGCAACAGAAATGGTGAGCTCCCTTATTAGTCCTTGGTACTGCCTATTTCTGCTCATTACCTGCTCTTTCACCTCTGCTACTCTTCTGGTGCTCAGTGACCTATTCCAGTGGTTTGCACTTTGGAAAATCTGCTGACAATTTTAGAATTTTATCTGCAGTTAGTATAGTCATCAAGTAATTTATTGTCTACATTAGGATACTTTGAAATTGAGGATTTGCTACTTTTTAATTATACTGTCACCACTGACAAAACCAGTACTCTTCTAGAGGATACTCTCCTGGGTGTATAGTCTACTTCTCTGTAATTAATTAATTTTATTCTGCATACAAGAAAGCACATGATGTGGACCTTTTGCCAAGAAGGGTGGGATTAAGCAATGAGTAAAATTCTTGTCTTGAGGATATTTTTTTTTTTTTTTGCATCTGTGATTGAACCCAGGGGTGCTTAACCCCAGAGCCACATCTCCAGCCCCTCTTTATATTTTATTTAGAGAAAGGATCTCACTGAGTTGCTTAGGGCCTTGGTAAATTGCTGGAGCTGGTTTTGAACTCAATATCCTCCTGCCTCATCCTCCTACCAATGGGATTACAGGCATGAACCACCGTGCCCAGTTTCAGGAACCTTTTTAAGGAAGGAAGTAAACATGTGCAAAATGGCTTTAATATGGTAAATCCTATGGCAAATAATGGTCATATTAAACTAGATAATGATTTATAAATGTCCTTGTATAATGTTTGGTGAAAAGTAAATGACTTAATATCAATAGTTTTTTTAATAATTAAGAATAGTACCATGTGCTTAGATTTGTGTATTTATGCAATTTGGGGGGGAACTGATTTTTGATAATTTATTTTTGGTTCCCATACTTGAAACATTTTGTTTGTATTTCTAATATTCTGTTCATTTCTGTCTTTTTCCTCCTAAAATCCTTGCCAAGAAAGAGAAGTCTTTGTCCTCTTACTGGTTCTATAGGTTTCCATAAGATAACCTAATTAGATTATCAAAAATACATATCTAGTGATCATGTAATGGAAAAGAATTACTAAAAAAAAATCGTGCTTTTATGCTTTTTTTTCCCCCTTTTAACTAAGAACTTTTCATAGGCCAGAATCTTACATCTTTCTTTAGATATAAAATAGAGAAAGGAGAAAAAGACAAACAATATTTTTATGCCTAATAATATGTGAAAATCATGATATGATATCATAGAAACTACCAAATAATTTAAATGTAGATAGAGGAGAGAACTGTTTTAATGTTGTTTTAAACAAAGATGCCTAAATTATATCTCATGTTCTTTTTCAAATGTGTAATTTTTTGAATATCTATATTAATTTTTTCTAAAATGTATACATTTTATAAACCCAAGCTTTTTTACAATACACACAAAAAGAAAATTCAGGCATTGCAGTAGATATAGAGTTAAGAGTAAATAATAAATAAGTTATTAGACAAGTATAACCAAGTAAATTGGAAGGCTAATAAAATTGGTATTTCTACATTAAACCCATCATTAATTATATTAAATAACTACATATTGCTCATAGAATGAGATTTATTTTAGGTCAGGTTGATTTATAGCAAGTCCTTTTGTATACATTAAACAAATATATTTTATTTTTAAGTTATCTACTTCAAATTGTATTTTGCTCTGTAATTTGAGATAATGACTTGAATCCAATAGTATTTGATTGTGCTCTTCCTACTCTTGATTACTTCTAAATCAAGTTTGTTTTTACAAATTCTATTTATTTATTATAGGTTTCATTAAAACATTTAGAAAAAAAATGAAAGCAAAAATTAAGACTAAACCTACTCTTCTTTCTGTGTGCATCTTGAAAATAATTGCATAGGCATTTGAATTATGACTAATTTTATCTCCTGCCCTTTCTATTTAATAGTTATAGAATATGATTTATTTTTATATTAGTGTTTATACCCATTATTTTAATAAATAAATAAAATTTCATCACATGGCTACATTGTAATTATTTTTATAAACATATCAACGGGTTCTTTCCAATAAGTCTTTCCTCATTTGGATTGTGCCAAGGCATACAGTGATAAAACCTATACTTTATATTTCTAAGAATATATCCTTAGTATAAATTTCTAGAAATAGAATTACTGTATCAAAAGTCATAAATACCTTAATGACTCTAGAAACCTTTTGACAGATTGCTTTCAGAACAGGTTGAACTTATTTAGACAGCTATTTACTGTGTATAGGGGGCATTTACATTGGGTATGATCATGTTTTTCTCATTTAACTGTTTTCCTTCCAGCCTTTTATTTCCACCACTCTGTTAAAAAAGAAAAAGTAACTATTTAGTTCTATTTTTGATTTGTCGCCTGAAGTTGGGAGATTGCAAAGAAAAAGAATGTAATCGTCTTTCCTTGTTATGAACAAACTAGCCTGAAATTTAAAGAGAGTGTGTGTGTGTGTGTGTGTGTGTGTGTGTGTGTGTGTGTGTATTTGTTAATAGGAACTGGTATCGGGGCTTGCTACTTTTTCAGGTAGAAGGTTTTTTGTTTTTTGTTTTAACATATAAGGATTAACATGTTATTCCCAATTCACCAGTTACATAGCTTCTAAATGTTCCTACCTTTTAACATCTCTAGTTGAAAGCTCTGAATTTAGCTTATTCTTGAGTCTACTGTACAGTTGACTTGGAATCTTTTGTCTTTCTGAGCTGAGGGGGGAAAATTATATATACGTATTAGAGAGCGAGCTCGCATGCACATAAGAATTTCTTTAATTCTTGTTCATATTAATAAAATTATCAGAGTATATAAAATGGACTTCAAGTAGTTTCAAAACATTGTTCTTTGTTCAAATTTTATTCTGTTGAAATTATCATTCTTTCTTGCATTTATGTATTTGATTTTATAGTTCCTATTCCAGTACTGAAAGGCCTAATGCACTGCTGAACCTTATAAGCCTTTTACAACAATAATTTAGTTGTGGCTTTTTTTTACATTGGGACATGTTATTTTCTAAATTGTAATTGATTTGTTTTCAGATTACATTGTTTTGTAGTAGTGTAGAGCACTGTAGTAAAATATAAATATTACAATATTTAAGCTTTAAGTTTAAATATTGTAATATTTATATGGGAAGTTTTCTTGGAAGAATATCTATTCTGATAAAATCTTTAATATTCTAGAATTCTTAAGATCTTCTAAATAAAGAATCTGAAAGGAAATAAAGCTTAACCTGTAATTACTTGGTAGCAGTTTATAGTTATGTTTTAGATATAGAAATGTTACCTGAGTAAGCAGCAGTCAAATGCTCTGTTGCACCTTTCCAATGGAATTTTAATATTATTTTCCAATTCAATCAGGGATCTAGACCCCTTCCTAGAGTTACTAAGAAGAATTTTGCTGATTGTTTTGACCAGTGTTACATAGTGTCTTTTACCCATGTTCAAATGAAGAAAGGAAAGAGAGCTTATTTAAGGCGATAATCCATTAAGGTTTTTAGGATTTCACAATACAAAGGTAGAACTTAGTGTGAACCCAAGAAACTCTCCTTCATTTTAGGAAGTGGTGAATACAAGACAGTTCATTTAACACACACACACATACACACACATTTAGTATAGGATGCAATTAATTTTTTAAGTCGTGACCTACCTTCAGAGAGTTTATTCATGAAACACTTTAGCTTTTGGCTCCCTTCAAGTTTTAGAAAGGAATTCAGTAGTAGTATTATAATTTTCATATTATATACTATATAGTTTAATCTTACAATCTTTTACTATACAATAATATATTTTATGGGAAACATTTTATTCCATAATCAATGTTTATTATGTTAGCAAGTATTTATTGAACAATTATATTTTTAACAAACTATATGTACTTTTATGTTATTAAAATGACAGTAAATAGACTCAGTATTAGAAGGGTACATATGAGTACCTGGACTGTAGACAAAGCAGGTTGTATTCTGACAGCTTGTGTGATGCTACATGGTGAAAGTTAAATTGTTCTTGATGTGTGCATTCATTCCACTGAGTGGGCCAGACACAGTAAAGGCATAAACCTAAGTTGTTTAATATTTTCCTTTCCACTCTACCACTTTAAACACAATTCTTCAAAGTGTGTTGTATATTAGCTATATGTAATTTTGCTAAGGCATGAATTTGAGTTGGAAGTATTTTGCATCTGTTGTACAAAAAATAGTCACTTAATAGCTACTATAGTTTAGATAAAAAGTGCCTCAAAGGTCCTTGTGTTAAAGACCTGGTCCTCAGGATAGTGCATAGGAAGTGGTGTAGCCTTCAAGAGATGAGGGCTGGTGGGAGTTCTTTGAGTCATTGGAGGCATACCCTCAAGGGAGATTATTGGATTCCAGTCCCTTTCTCTTTCTCTCTTTGCACCATGGCTCCTGTTAAGGTGAGCATTTTTACTATATCACAGCCTCCTACCATGATGTGCTGCCTGGCCGTAATCCCAAAACAAGGGGCCAACAGATCATAGACTGAAATCTGCAGAACTATGAGAAGTTAAAATAAACCTTTTTCTCTTTATAAGTTAGTTATTTTGTTATAGTAGCAGAAAATGGACTAAATCTGCTGATGAGCAAACTGAACTTTGGATTTCAGGTAACTACTATTGCCCCAATATAATTAAGAAGCCAGTTTGAACATGAACTTTAGTAATAGAAATATAGTATTCAGAACAAAGCAGATGGTGATTTTCCTTTTTCCTCATGTAAACACACTCTCTGTAGTATATTTATTTCTGGGTATAGTCCTTGACAAAGAATGCAATGGCTGGAACACTCCTAGAAGATGTGAATATACTAAAACCAACAGAGATGGCTTAGAAAGTCATGAGTTCCAAGACCAGTTTGTTTGCTCACATATTGATATTTGCTTTACCTCTTTTGTGCTTCTAGCAAGAGTCACAGTAAACTTCAAAAATTAGTAGTTTTTCCCATTCAGAAAATAAAAGCAGTAGCATGCTTAGCATTTTAGTCTTATGGGATGAATAAATTATAAAATTCAGAACTATATCAATAGTTTGTATGCCCTTGTTGGGGAGGCCCTCTTATGCCTGTAAAAAAGGATCATAAAAAGGATGAATCCTTCCTGTTTATCACTTAGCTTATGCTTTGCTAGCAAAATTCAATATTATCTTTACTACTTAGGAATTTTGGGGTGAATGGTTAGATAGTTTCTTTTTAGGGTAGATATATTCACTTTCTTTGCTCTCATTAGATTGTGCTGTGGTACTGTTTTATTTTTTTTTCCTCCTCCTCTCTTTATATTTTGTGCCTCCTCTGACTTTATGTTTTGTTTCATTGCCATTTGACCTTTTAGTTTTGTGTGTTGGGCACATAATGACCTTAAAAAAAAAAAAAAGAATTACCTGCCTTGATTGAAGCTAAAGGCCAAGTAAAATATTTTAGTCCTTAAAAGTAGTCATTTAGAATAATAGGAATGATTATATTGTTGCATTCATCCTTAAGTGTCTGTACTAATACAGAGGATATGCATGTATATTATAAACATCTGGATGTAGGATTTCCTACTTGCTATAGGAATGTGTGATTTCTAGTAATTGGTTTGAGAGAATAAGAGTCCTGAGTGGGAATAATAGATTAATATCTTTTTTGTTGTATTAATTATTACTTTATATATTTTTGTTGTATTAATTATTACTATATAACAGATAATTAAAAATTAAAAGTTTTTCCATCTCAGACTAGTAAATATTGCTGTTACAATGCTAGTGATGATTTCCATAAAGGGAAGAGTTCAGGTTTTTGTGGTTTTGTTTTTATTTTTGTTTTTGCTTATGGTGCTGGAAATTTCCTGGATGCTAGGCAGAGGTTCTACCACTTGGCTATACTGCAGCCCTCTGACTTCTACTCATGTCCAATCTCTGTCCCTTCAAACTCTTTTCTGTTCTCCGTGTGTTGGTGATGTAGCATTTCTGTTATGACAGAGCTCTGCTCAGGTATCACATGGTCAGAAAACTCATTTAAGGAATATAGAATAACAATGGTCAGATAAATCAAGACACTAATATGGACAACAAACCCAGTCAAGTTGAAAGAAGAGGATTTTCAAACTGAAGTTATTTAGGGTTGGGGATGTAGCTCAGTCATGGAACTCTTGCTTACCTTGTACAAGGCCCTGGATTCAATCCCCAGTACTGGAAGAAGGGAGGAAGGGACGGAGGGAGAGTTCAAACAAACAAACTGAAGTCTTTTCTTCCTAGCTTTAACTTTTTATGTTTCCTGCTCAGTTTACAAGGCTTACTTGTCTTACAATGACGTTCTGACAAAAGGCTGCAATGATACTTAGTTCATCTTTTTAGATACCAGTACTCAGTTGGTCACTTCTCTGTGTTTTCTGTAGGCTGTAGACTACATTCAACATGCTTGCTTTTCAAACTGTTCATCTCATATTAACATATTTGAGAATGCTACCTGTTTTCCCCTATTTTATTCATGTCTCTTTAAAAAAAAAAAAAACTTTCTTAGCCACCCGTTAGTCCCCTTTATTGCTATTCTAGTTTGAACTATGAGCATCTTGCTCATAATTAGTTACATGTACATTCTATCATTGAATGTAGGTTCTAGGATGCTGTGTTAGCTTTCCATTGATCAAAAAAAATGAGTTAATCAACTGATGAAGAAAGATTTATTTTGGCTCATGGTTTCAGTCTGTTGTCACTTGACTCTGTTGCTTTGAGACTGAAGTGAGGCAGTAAGTGCATCATGGCAAAAGCGCACAGTGGAGAAAATGACTTTCCTCAAAGTGTCTGGGAAACATAATGAAAGAGAAGGAAGGGTTAGGGTCCCAATATCCCCTTCAAGGGCACATCCCTAATAACCTAATTTTCTTCTACTAGGCCCCACCTCCTAAAGATTCCACTACCTTCCAGTAGTGCCACAGGCCAGTGACCAGGCTTTTAACACATGAACCTTTGGGGAATATTCAAGAGTAGAACTGTAACAGATGCTGTTCATAAAGTCTTTTTTCAGTCCCAAAAGCATAGGAAGCACTTTTGTAATGCCTACCGTCCCTAAGTAGATTTTTATCAAATAGGAAACAGTCTTTGGAAGCTGCTGTGTATACCCTTTTTCTTTTTTAATTGTAGATTCTACATATCACTTCTCTTCAGGTTAATATAGGACCAATAGATTTTTTTTAAATATAGATCACTTTTATTTTTATTGAAATTCTTTAGAGCAGCTCTGCTCCATGCCCTTCACTGCACACAATAATTCCATGCATCATAGGGAGCTCCTTAGTGGTTAGGCATGTGCCTCACTTGTTAAGGGTATAGTTTTTGCAGCCTTGTGCCCAGATTCCCAGCTATGACACTAGCTTTTTTGTGACCTTAGAAAAATTACTTATTTCTCTGTTCCTCCAATTTTTCCATCTGTTAAATAGAGATGATAATGATAAGAAGAAATGAGAAAAGACATGAGCAAGGAAGTACCTGACAAGAAAGAAAGAACTCAGAAATGTCAGCTCATTTTTAACATTATCATCAGTCATGGAATCTACAGCCTTAACTACTCTCACTTTGATGATATTCACAAGTCTTGAACTTATGAACCATAAACTTTTAACTTGCAACAGAAATCTCATCCTCAGCACTTTCTGCCATACCTGTTAAGTTTTCAAACCGCTAATGTAATTAATTCTAAGTTAACAGTGGGTCAGTAGGTATTTGATTTTCATTCTAATCATTCAAATACATTATGATTTTTCCATGTTTTAGTGCTTTGTGTTGTTCTCATGGGCACAGTACTTTCCATGCATTGTGTGATTCACCTTATTCTCAACCCGTGTGACCATTCGGTAGTCACCATTTGCCTACGAATTTTTTCAGAGGTGATATTTTTTCCCTTCTTACTAATATTTCAAACAACTGGGATTGCTTTTGTATTCATTAGCAATTATGAAGTTAATAATATTGATAATATTCTAAACTCTGAAAAATTAAGATGGCCAAATGAAAATGACCACCATAACCTGTCAGTGCTGTTCTTTGCTTATGAGCAGAGTGAGCATTTTTTTTTAACTCCATGGTAAAATTTTTGTAAAGTAAAATTCTTTAAAAACAGGAGCTTCTATATTTTCTTTTTAGCTAATCTCTGCCTCACGAGTTTCTCTTCCCACAGGTTATAATACTGCAAAGTAATCTTTGTAAATTTATTTGGATCACATCTCTACTTTTCGTAGTTAAGTCCTCCTTGGTTTCACTAGTTTCTGTGGAATTGGGTCATTAAATTTTTCTAACTAGCTTGGAATGTGCCTCTTTACTCTAGCTATATCTACTTCTGTTCTATAAAAGAAATCCTTTGTTCATAGTCAAGAATAACCCTCCCTATTCTGTACTTACGTAATTAAATTTTTTTGGTAAGCTTTTTTTTCTGTTTGATAATACCACATGTTTAACTTTACATGTGACATTTTATTTAAAATTGCTTGCTGCGTTTTATCATTTAGTACTATACTATGTTGTCTTGTGTGCTCTTATACTATTAAGTATTTTTTGGATTCAATTAATCATCATGCATCATTGTAATAAAACTGTGATTTTTCAGGAAAATATGCACTCGATTTACTGCTTTTCTGCCCTTCGCATTTGCCTTATGAAGTTAGGTGGTCAGTGAGCAAAGCTGATTTTTACTTGTATTTCAGCTTTGTGATTTATTAAAACCAAAGGCACACAGATTTCATGTCACTTTTAGTCTCTGCTTTTCATCATAAAGTGTCAACCCTTGTCAGTTTTGAAAAGAAACCCAGTTTTTCATCTTTTGAACAGGAAATTGTACTTTTTCTTTACAAGTAGTTCAGCTGTAATCATAGATTTCTTTGCCTACTTATTTATTTTTTTCTGGGGGAGCCTTTAAAAACTATGAAATCTCAAATTGAAGGGCAGTTTATTTGACAGTATTTTGAAGTGATCCTCTCCTCTCATGTTTGCACTTAATAGGTCATTTGAACACTTCCAGTTTTTTTAATGATTGCTGTGAAAAATAGGCATGATATATTAATCTAGTTTTAAAACCATAGTTCCATACTTTACTGTGGAATTATTGAACTGTTATAAACATGTATAAGTCTTGAATATTTCTTGATCCATTTGTTTTACACTGTTTTCTAAATATTTTATGAGACCTTTGTATTTTAAAACCAGAAACTATTATCAAAATCTTACTAAGAAATCCATCAAAGAATCTCTACCTGTTTTATTCTTCAGTAAACTCAGTCTTCTTTAATTTACACTGTACACAATAAATAAAAACAGCATATATTTAGAATAGTCTTTAGTGTAACTTAGCCACTAACATTGTAATAATGTCACTGTCTCCTAGTTTGGATCCCAGAGGTCCTACACACTAGATTCACTATCAATTAAATAAAAAAGCTTTTGGGAGCCGTTAATCAGATAATGTAATCACCATGCCTACAAAGAAGATTCTGTCCAAGTTGAAGGTTGCTGTCATTTTTTTTTTTAAAAGAGAGAGTGAGAGAGAATGTTTAATATTTATTTTTTAGTTCTCGGCGGACACAACATCTTTGTTTGTATGTGGTGCTGAGGATCGAACCCGGGCCGCACGCATGCCAGGCAAGCACGCTACCGCTTGAGCCACATCCCCAGCCCATGGTTGCTGTCATTTTAATGAACATTTACAACCTCTTATTTGGAGGGTTTCTTTCTGAAGCTAATAGGAAATTTATATAAAAAGTGTAGATATATATCATCATCTAAAATGCTTAAATTTTTGTTTCTATCTGAAAATACTGACCAAAATCAATTAAATAGACTTTTTTGAGATGTGTCTGTTCCAAGAACACATACTTGGTACTGGTAAATAAGAGATGTATTAAGGAAGCAAAATGAACACAGACTAAAAACAGTCATTTCTGACATGACATGTGTTCCTGGAAGCCTTATGTTTTGCAAAATCATCATTAAGATGACAGGGCGTTTGAGAAAAGTAGTGTTAACACAGATCATTTAAACAGCTCTTAACTTTTCAAACACAGCAGTAACAAAATAAGATTCACAGACATTTATACCTAGAATTAATCCATTCTGCAGTTGTGTGTGCTCTGGTTCATGCTTCCTTTTAAATATGTTTACTTTTAACAGAGACTCATACAATCAACTCAAAACAAAAAACGTAATTCAGACATTCTATATCAGTAAGGTGTTTTGTTTTGTTTTCATATGGAATAATGTCTTCATGTCTCCATCTGTGCTTACAGCTGCCCATATAGAAGAAAGACAAGCAATTCCTAAGCCAATAAAGTAGCCACTTCTTGCAATGAGGCAGGCACTTAGGTAGGGTTTTTGTATTTTTTTTTAACTATGAAAACTCCTAGCTCTGGCTATTTCAAATCATTAGCATGCTGGGAATAAAAACCTATATAATTTTGGTTTATACTGACAAGATTCCTCTGTTTGCCAATTACATATAAACTAATTCTTGTTGAAGAATTAACCAGACCATAGCTAAAATAATTATGTATTAGCAGTAGAGAAGACATGGATAGAATGAATGTAGGTAAAAGAAGGTCAGGTTAATAGTAACATAAATTGGAAGTTATTGTCAAAATCTAGAAAGGTTTGAAATTCAACCCAGCAAAGCCATATAAACATTTTAGTTTAAAACAAAAAAGAAATTATTTCCCCAAGTTTTGTGATTACATGTCCTAACCCATCTTTAAATGAGTCAATCATAGCATAATTTTTTATTCTTTCTAGAGCATAATGGTGACCAACATGTATTAAATAATCACTTCCCTCTTTCCCATGGATCCCAAACCCAGCCTTAGTGACTAGCTACCAATCTCTTTTGGCAGATCATTTGATATTATTTATTGACATTTTGCTGTAATCCAAATAGTGTATTATAGTCCTTTACAAAAATAATTTTAATCTTTCAATATCCTCTGTGCTGGTAGTGTTTTAATCCCTATTGATAAGTGAGGAAATGGAAGCTTTAGTTTTATCAAATTGATCACAGTAAGCCACTTCAATTTTTTTAAAAAATAGATGAAATAAAAAAGAGAGATGGGTGTATCCCGTTAGGAACTAAACAGCCCACCTTTATCCTATTTTGGTGAAGAACATTCTGTGGAAGGCCTTTGATGTTTCCCAGTATAAATAAAGCAGGCACAGGCTCCATCTTTGTTCAGAAGCTCCATCTATCTGATCAGCCTAACCAGCCTGCCCCTGCTTTTGGAAAAAAAAAAAAGATAAAATGATTAACAAATGTATAGTCATAATAAACTAAGAAAAAATAAAATTACAACTGAAGTTAGGTGCTGTAGCAAAAGTATGATGATGAGTTGGGATTAGATGGTCAACTATAATGCACTGAAATAATGGGAAAAAAAATAGAGGACCGGGGTCCTTGAGTCTCTTTAAGAGGTGGGGAAAATCAAGCTCGGTTTCTGACTTTGAAGTCTCCAGATTTTGTTATTTTGAGGTTTTAGTTCCTGTCCTTAAAATGTGGAGAATGCCTGTGGTATTCTTAAAGTAAATTTCCTTCTTACTTTTTTTTTTTTTTAACTTAACTGCCTATTTTCTCAGCTAAATGATGCATAAGACAGTGAAGATTCAGAATACAGAATGAAAGAAGGTTTTAGGAAATACACAGTTCTCATCATGCTGAATTTGAGGTTGGAATGAATGTCTAGTGGTCATTTGACTTTTGCAGTCTCTGGGTTAGAGATTTTAAGCCCATTACCTGTAGATTACAGTTGAAATTGTAGGTGTAGACAAGGTGTTCTATCAGAAATGAAAAGAGGAGAGGGCTTGGGAAGAAACCGTGATTACCACCATGTCAGGAGTTGGCTGAGAGGAGGATGTAGTGCTAGAGTAGCATAGAGCAGTCAGGAGTAGGACCAAATGACATGACATGTTGTCAGCCAGGTAGTATCCAGTATCAACAGAAAGTCAGTGTTGAATGCCCTAGAAAGATCAAATACCTTAGCGACTGAGGGCCCTTTGGATTTGGTGATGAGGTTAGGGTGGCCTTTGCTGCTATCTGGTTTCTTTGGAAATAGGGTAAGAATTGGTAGTTGATTTCAGTGGGTCAGACACAAAATGCAAAATGAGGAAATGAGAAGTGTATTGGTGCCTCCTGATGAGCTTTTGGAAATAAAGTGAAAATACATAATGATGAGGAGGGAAAGAGGTACATGATTGGGGGCTATATTAAAATAGTAACTCCTTATTTTTAACATTGAAGAAACTAAGATCCAATAAGTTTTGGTAGTTTACACTGTGGCAAAGCCACTGAGTAGCAAGTGAAACAGACAGCATTTAGCTCTTGTGATTCTACATCTACCAGTATATACAGGCAAACTCTTAACCCAAAAGGGAGAGTAAAAACTTTTTAATGTTTTCTTTTAGCAATTGAACTTACTTTTTCTTAGATACAGAAGAGAATAAGTTATGGTTGTGCTAGAGCATATTTATATGCATACCTCTATATTGTAGTTGCAGAAATGTGTTGATTAAAAAGCCACTGGTTTACTATAAAGAAATGAAAAATATTTGAGAACATGGTTTGTTTAACTTGATTTAAACATTTTGCAGTGTATACATATATCAAAACATTACATGGTGTCCTACTAATATGTAAAAAAAGTTTTTATGTATCAAAAAATACCTTTTTAAAAAGTCATTGAACAAAATGCCAAATTCAGTCATGTTACAAATGTGCAAAACTAAGGCAATGTATATATTCATAACAAATTCAGGGAAAAGCTGACTTTTTTATCAGGGAAATTATTAATATTTTAAAATAGTTTTAATAAAAGAACACATGGAACTAGAAATATAAAGTAGTGAATCTTAACCATTATTTATGATGGTATATCCTATTCTTGTGCAGTTGTGTGAAAGTAAAATATTTACCTGTATTTTTGAGTAATTAGTTTTTGGTGTAAGAGCACCACCTATGGGTTTCTCATGTATTTAGAAATTTTTTCTTAAAACCTAATAGAACAAAAGCTAACAAAATTCTTTCTAGTTTTTCCCTGTAATTAGTATATATTTTGTAAGAAGGTTAGTAGGTTTCTGCTTTGTCACAAAATACTCCCACCTAGTTTTGGCTATATGAAAATGTTAAATCAGCTAATAAGAATGTGAGTACTTTTATGCCAGTGTGGTATTATAATTCTAAATTAAATGTAACTTAACTCAGAATTGTATTATTCACTTTAATGTAAATTAATCTGTTAATGAAAATGAATAATTGCCCATACCTAGGGAAATAATTATCCATACTTTTTTTTTTTGCCTGTTTATTTGTTTTTGTTTGTTTCCAGTACTAAGGATTGTACCCACGGTCTTGATCTTGCTAGGCAAGTTCTCTTTCACTGAGCTATATCCCCAGCCCTTTGCCTGTTTATTTGCATATTTATTCATATCTTCATAAACTTAAGAATTAATTTAGTATACTAATGCAGAATGCTTTGTAAGAGATCATGAAAAAGAAGGTCTTATATTTGACTTTAAGAATTTTTATTAAATTATTGTGGTGATAACTCAACAAAGTGGAAGCAAAACTGGCACTTTGTTATTAATAAGCTTATGACATAAAATTACATTCAGAGAAATTTAGTCATTTTTTAAAACAGTATTCATTAAAATTAAAAGTGTTCTTCTAAGGGAAATTTACTCTTACTGAAACAATAGAAGTAACAACAACAAAACTCTGGAAACTTTGTGCCTGGGTAATGAGTGCTAAGCACTTGATAGATTGTATATTCTGTGCCATGAATCTCCATGTTCTGAAAATGATTTAAAATGGGATCTTTTTTTAACTTTTTTTTTTTTTTTTAGTTTTTGATAGACCTTTATTTTTATTTATTTATATGTGGTGCTGAGAATTGAACCCAGTGCCTCACACATGCCAGGCAAGTGTGTTACCACTAAGCCCCAGCCCCAGCCCCAAAATGGGATCTTTTTGATAATATATCCTAATTCCTGAGTAGACCCCTTTTCAGCCTGAACATTTTTTCCTGCAGTATAATACACTTTTAAAGCCTTGATTGCCTGTTTTCTTCAGAGAACTACTTATTCTACTGGAATAAAGATTGACTGATTAAATCAATAGAGCTTACTTTGTTTCAGTCATTATGGATAAAGTTTTTTTAAATTACATAGTATGTTTCCTAGTATTCTTCTCCTTAATTGATTAGACTATATAACACTATTACAAAAAAAAGCCATTTTCTTCAGTTTACAGTTGTGATAGGATATTTGGCTATCTATAAATTGGATTACTTGACTCTCAATGTAACAGCAGGACTCAAAAAGTATGAGTTCAGGTACTTGTCTTTGATTCATTTACACAGAATCAGAAACTCTTATAGGCATGAATATGAATTAATTAACTAATTTTCTGATATAACAGCTTTTTCTTACCATTTGGAAGTTAGGCAGGTATGTTCATATTTTGAGTACAGTATGATTTTTAAGTTCAATATACAGTTTTGATTATTTTTCTGAAATTATCCCAGCACTTCTGATAACTCTGTATGTACCCCTGTCAGCTACTCTTCCCCACTTCTCGTTTGCTGCTTTTATAACTGTTGTTACTTCAAAACTCAGATAGTCTAATTTGTTGAAACTGTATTAAATAAGAGGTTGCAGGATTTGAGATTCTGCTAAAGATTTCAACATAGATCTGTGTTATTTTTGTTTTTAGCTTAGTGACTATTTTTAGTTGAGAGAATAAGTTGTCAGATTATCAGCTAAATTCTATATAGGTAAAATGTTAACTGTATAATGTGAGTTCAAGACAATTCAACGAGAGTGACCTGAGAAAGTATTGCCATTACTTTAATTATTTTACACGCATGTTTTTTTCTATGATATTCAGATATCAAATCACATTGTGATATTTTAAAACATTGTTTCAAAATTGTGTTCTTCTAATCATTTAGGAATCATTCATGATCCTGTAATAAAGTTTGGGGTATTAATGGAATAAATCAAAGAAGTACTTTGCAGTAATTTTAAATGCTTTGCTGTCTTTATCCAATCATCTACTAACAAAAAATCCAGAATATGATTATGTTTATTTAAATTGCCCTAAGAGCAGCAAAATGGTCCTAAGAATCAAAACATAGTATTTCAGTAAATTGAACTTTAGGTAATTTATAATAAAGAAAACAAAAATATATTTGAAAGAAGATAGATGACTGGATCAATTGATCTGTATGACTAAATACAGTAATCCTGACTTTTGAATGATAGAACTTAAAAACTTCTTAATCTACCCAAAACATGTACTTAATTAGGATAAGGTTCTTTTCTTTAAAAAAGGAAGAAATTAAAATACCACACTGAAATAATAGACATTTGATAATACCACATCTTACTGTGTGTGATTTGATATCTGAAGTGTTGTTTTTTAAAAATAAATGCTAATTTACTTAATGGTGTGTTCTAAAGTATAATAATTAGCTAAGATTGCTTTGGGTATCTTCCAGCTTGTGGAGAGACTCCAGAACAAATTCGAGCACAAAGTGGTATAATCACAAGTCCGGGCTGGCCTTCTGAGTATCCTGCCAAAATCAACTGTAGCTGGCTCATAAGGGCAAATCCAGGGGAAATTATTACTATAAGGTAATTCTGATACCTTTTTGTATGATTATAATATTTAACTACAAAATATAAATTTGATTTCCAAGTATCATTGCCTAACATGCAGTAATAATTAAAAGATTTTTCAGAAGATATAAGTTGTAGCCATCAGAACCATCTTAAGGTAATGACCCATCCAATTGTGTTATGAATGTTTTCTAATATTGGCAATGTATTTACAGTAAGTTATCTATATTCTTTAAAGCTACTTTTTAACAAAAGATACACATTCGCTAAACAGTTTATTTCAAGAGTAATATTTGGCAATGGGACAAACAAATCTACTTTGAGTTCTGGCCCATAACCTTGATCTCATTAGTTGAGTCTTCTACCTAAAGGAGTTAAAGCCTGATTTGAGGTAAGTAGGGGTTTGTGTGTGTAAAACTTGAAATATGCTGATAATGAATAAATACATCTGTAAAAATCTTTCTCTTTTTTTATAACAAAAGTACATTTAAGAATACACAGTGAAATAAAAAACATAAACTTCTAGAAATAAAAACATAAATCCTAAACTCAGCTCATTATTTCTAGAAGTTTGCAAGTTTTTGTTTATTTTGTACTTTTTTAGATGAGTACAAATAGGTGCAAATAAACAGAGTTCTTCATCTCAGTCCAGCAAAAAATAAAAAAATAAAATAAATAAAAAGAAACAACAAAAAAAAAGAATACACAGTGAAAGGTATTCTTAGGTGAAATGATAAGTTTAAGATTCTAACAGTAAATAAATATATAAATAAGAAAGGTTTTGATTAATTTCTAAAACATTTAGTTAATTACAGAGAGAAACAGTGTGAGAATAAGATATTAAGCAGTGAATATTCAATAGACTGTGTGTTGCTTGCTTAAGGAAATTATAGCAAAGCTATTAGGTTAAAAAAAATACTGGCCCAAAACAGGTGGGGGGTGGGGGAGGGAAACAGTGTGCCTAAACAAAGAATTGCATTGGAGCTGAGACACTAACAAGAATGACAGTCCCATCACAGAGACAGTGTCCTGCTACAGCCCAAAGACATCTTTGACATCATTTCATGTATTACATTTTTACAGGTAGGAACTTTGGTATATTAGATTTAGAAGGGACTTTGCAGACATAGACTCAAGCTCCTTCATATTACATTTTTAAAAATAGGTTCATAAATTTGGCCTACTTTTCATCTTTTTCTATCTTCTCTTTTTATATTTTTGAGTAAGAGAACCAGTCTCCCTTAAAAAAATAACTATTTCCCTATCTCCATTTCTCTGTGGAAGCTATAAATGAGCCCCGCAGTTTGTAGTTTGTTTTCCTTTTACTCTCCTCCACTCCAGGTTACATATTCTGGCACACTATATCTTCTTTTGTGGAAAGTGAGATTCTCTTGCCTGAATGATCAGCAGGATGCACCATTGAGGTACTTTCTGCATCAGTACTAGTACTGGAGTCTGAACAATGTGCCTATTTTCAGTTACTTGTTGATATGACTAAATATAAATGTGCTTATAAAATAATACCTTTGCCAAATATTGTACTTTTTAACATAAAACTGGAATTTATTATAGAAATTTTAATCTTTTCACCTAAAAACTAAGCTTGCAGTTTACCCAACTGAGTTATATAAAACTTGGAAATTTCTTGCCAGCACAGAATTACATGGATATGCCATCTGGTTTCCATCATATGTTAGACCCTTGAAATTTCACAAAGTAAGATACACTGAAAATCAAGTGTAATACTGAAATGTAGAACAAAATTGATGGTGAACCTGTATCTAGAGGGATACTTCCTAAATACTTAAAGGAGCTAATGATTTGAATTTACACAGATAAAAAAGCAACTTTTAGACATAAATTTATTATTATGTAATACCAAAACGTTTTAAAAATGACACATATAATGTACACAAAGACAAATTTCTCATGTTATTATTGGTATAAAATCTTAAATATTTAGAAGACTCTTATACCATAATCCAGGGCAGCTCATGAAGACATGCAAATGAGTTAGTGTTTGAAAAGTTTAAATTGATTTACTTTCTTAATAAGACAAAAGTATATTATTTAGAATAGATAGATGCTTTATAATATTTTGATTAAACCTGGATTTAGAATTAAAATCCTTAGTAAATTGGAATTAGAAACATGGTTTTTAAAACAATTTGGATAAGCCCGGGTGCAGTGGTACATACCTGTAATCCCAGTGGCTCAGGAGGCCAAGGCAGGAGGATTGGGAGTTCAAAGCCAACATTTGCATTTTAGCAAGGCCTTAAGCAACTCAGTAAGACCCTCTCTCGAAATAAGATATAAAAAGATCTGGGGAGGTGGCTCAGTGGTTCAGTGCACCTAGATTCCATCCCCAGTACCAATAAAAGATAGATAAATAGATAGATAGATAGATAGATAGATAGATAGATAGATAGATAGATAGATAAAATTTAAAAATTTGGACAGAAGAGGAAAACAGAATTTACAAAGTACCAACATACAATCCTGAGACCTCTAAAACCGGGTGAAGATGATGATTAAGGCATTTTTACTTTACTCCTCTTCCTCGAAACCCACCCAAATCAACAAAGGCCAGCTTAGCCCTAGGAGATAACAAGTGTTTGAAATCTAGCATCCTTCTTGAAGCCAAGGACTAGGGTCAAGCTGTTTTGCTCAAGAAAACAGTTTTTAAGACTTCCACTAATCACTGCCTGAACTTACTTGGGGTTGAGGGCTTAGTGTGAGGACAGACCCTGACAAATATGAAGGACTTTGCTACCTACAGTTCCATGGCAGGATCTAGACTACTATAAACCACTATTTAAGACTAGGTGTGGCATGGAGACCCAGGTGGGGGAGCATGCAGGGAGAGAGGATTTAAAAAAGAGAGAACCAAAAACCTTCCCCAGAATAAGCCCACAATCTGAAAATTCCTGAATGTATGAGAAAATTTAATGCTAAGAAAAATAGCCCCCCCCCAAAAAATTAACCTGGAATACAAATTTACCCCAGACGTTATGTTGTAAGACTTCAGGGATTCTTTCTTCACCTTTTTTTTTTTGTGCTAAAGATGCTTGGTAGTATAATAAAATCCATGAATTCTTCCCCAGAATAATTCACAAAACATGTAGTGTTACAAAATGCAATTATATTAAAATAACAGCTATCAGGTATTTTCAATAGTAATATATCCTTATGAACACATTGACCAAAGCAAGTGACAGTTCTAATAACTACTATAATTTCAAAGTAATTTTGTGCATAAATAGTATTTTAGATGTCTATAAAAATGGAATTGTAATATAAAAACATCTGTTTAGTAGTAATGAAATGATAGGTACTATAAATATTATCATGGTTTGTTTATAAGTAAAGGGAAATGTTAATATATTTCAGTTAGGTTAGTGGAAATAAAAGTTACTTATTATTTCTACCCAATTTGTGGATTTGAAGGGAGAATCAAAATAGTGAATACTCTTACTTGGCCTTGTTGGGGCAAACATGTGTTTTAGAATTTGAATTAAAATATCTGAAGATAACTATTGAAAAAAATTAGAATGACACTTTTGAATATTCATTAGAGGAATAGAAAAGTTTAAGAGATTTTATTAATAAAAAAAGAAAGAAGGAAATTGAGAACTTTCCCTCAAATTATTAAACAAACACAAATGTATTGACTCAAACCTTTAAAAGACAGATAATATTGGTTAGTTGTTTTGTATGATCCTGCTATAGAGAGCTTGCTTGTAAGAACATACCTAAAACAAAACTAATACAGAAAATTTAAAAAGAGGAGGTACATTAGCTTTATTAGAGTTACTAACCATGAGAAAGCTGGAAAAAGAAGAGTAGCATGAGATATAATGTCACTTAAGGCACAAATATTAGTGATAAATGTTATGGTCCACCAGGAAAATACAATAGTAGTAAATTTTATGTACCTAAAAACACATCCTAAAGCAAAGCAAAATGTAGAGAATTAGAAAGCAAATTTGACTAGTCCACAGTTACAATAGAAGATTTTAAACACACCTTTAATGCTTATGCCTCTTTCAACAGAAAATCCATACCTTTTTGCAGGCATATAAAATATTTGTTTTTAAAATGATTATGTATTGAGGGTTAGGGTTGTAGCTCAGTGGTAGAACACTTGCCTAGCTATGTGTGAGGCCCTGGGTTTGATCCTCAGCACCACATAAAAATAAATAAAGATATTGTGTACATCTACAACTAAAATTTTTTAAACTTATTATGTATTGAATAACAAAGGAATTCTTAATGCATTTCCACAGTTGATTTAAAATAAAGGGAAAAGAAGTTTCATATGTTTGGAAACATGTTCCTAATAAATAGCTCCTGAATTAAAGAAAAAAATCACAGTAGGACTAAATAATTTAAAAATAATCTTAGTGATGTTACATGTTAAAACTGTTGGAACACATTGAAAGACTAAAGAAATGTTTACAGATTTTAATGCATTAATTTAAAAATTAGTAAGATGGAAAATAAATAAGCTTAGCATTTAACTCAATGGTTGTCAGTAATAGGGTGTTTTTTTACATAGAAAATCCAAATATACTTAAAGACTATAGAAATGAAAAATATTTAAATCATATAAAAATATTGAGTACAGTTTTATAGAAATAAATTTTGCCAAGATAAAATGAATAATTTCTAAGAGAACTTCAGTGATCAAAACTGACTCAGAAAAGTTTAGGAAAAGCTGATTAAATTTAAAAAGTATGAAAAAATTAAAACTTGCAACCCTAAAACTATATTCTAAAGTGTTACAAGACACAGATGTGTCCAGCAGTGCTTTTTCAGGTAAAATATTATAAAGCATAAAGAAAGCTGAAAACTAATCCACATATGAATACATTTTAAAAATTCTAAATGAATTATTAGCAATCTAAATCCAGTAGAGTATACATAAACAGATATTATTTCTCATTCTGGACAATGTTCCTGCTTTAACGCATCTTAATTGTATTACCTAGTTTGAATTGGACTAGCCCTCCCTTATACAATAGTTACCAATTCTGGGTAAAATACAAAACAAAAACCAAAAATTGAAGTCAGTGAAGAGTAATGAAACACTGACAGAAACTGGAGAGGATTTCACCTTTGAAAGAAGAAACTGCACTAGTCAAGAGAGGCTTATTTTCCACCAGCTTCCTGAAGATTCTTGGTAGTCTGTGCAGTTTAGAGTAACCAGAACTCTAGCAGATTGCCATGGTCTTGTCACATAGAGTTGGGACTGCTGAAATGGCTGAAAACTAAAGGCAAATCCCTGGAAAGGAGAGAGCTGAAAAGCAGGAGGCCATTATATATGCATATAAATTCTCCTCAAGTCCTTGGCTGATCCATGAACCTTGCTTAAAGCAAACTCAAAGGAATGCTGTGGAAGCTAAAAGGTGAAGGCTGAAAAGACTGTGCAAGGATTTTTGGCATGCGTGTGCACAGCTGAGGAGAAGTTCAAAGTTTGAATCCTGTCCATTGTAGGGGATACAGAGTTTAGAGTTTGAAAGTTGCTGTCATAGAGGGGCTTCCTATTAGTCACCTTAGCATCGCTCTGCTATGACCAGAATACCTGACAAGAATGACTTAGAGGAGGAAGAGTTTATTTTGGCTCAGTGGTTTCAGAGATTTTTGTCAGTGGTCGGCCTATTCCATTACTTTGAGCCTAAGGTGGGGCAGAACATCATGGCAGAAGGGCGGTGGCATTGGAGGAAAACTGTTCCATCAATGAAAGCCAGTAAACAGAGCTGGAGGAAGGGGCCTCAGGTAGGGTGTGCCCTTCCAGGGTATACCCCCAGTAACCAACCTCCTCCAACTATACCCTGCCTGCCTACAGTTAGGATGGACTGTTTAGGTTACACCTCTCATAATCCATTCATTTTGCCTCTGAACATTCAACAAAGGAGCTTTTGGGGGGCACCCCATATCCAAACCATAACAGACTTTATAAAATACCTTGGAATTTTTATCAAAACTCTGGAAGTACTATACTTTTTCAAGTAAAGACAATGTCTTAAAACTAAGAATTTACTGAAGATTTAAGATTGAAGCAGGAATTAACCTACTCAAACACAATGTAAAACTGAATTCTATAAGTTGAGGATGATCAGATAGTAATTTAACTGTGATAAAACAAAAACTTGTACTGTATATTATGTGTTCTACATAAATATAAGAGTAATGGAAAGAATCTCAACCCCTACTTGAGGACACACAGAAGTTAATTCAAGATAAGCCATAGCTTTAAATATAAAAGTTACAATTCTAAAGTGTAAAAGAAAAACATTGTGAGTACCTTTGAGACCTTGGGGTAAACAAAAGTATCTTAAAGGGAAGACACTAAAAGCACTAAATACAGACGAAAAAATAATGAATTAAACTTTGTCAAAAACAAAATTGAAAACTTCTGTGTATTAAATGATTTCATTAAGAAAATGAAAAAGCAAACCACAGACTAGAGGAGTATTAGTAATATACATATCTAATAGAGAACTTTAATCCAGAATATCAAAAGAATTTTTATAAGTAAAAAAAAAACTAAATTTTTTAAATGGCTAAAAGACTTGGACAGAAGTGTCTTAGAAGAAATATGAAAGGCCAATAAATCCATGAAAAGATGTTCAGTGTAGTTAGTCTTAAGGAAAGTGCACAATAGAACCATAACGAGGGCTGCCATCATACCGGCTATTGGAAAGAATATGAATGTGGGTGAATGAACACATCTCATAAATGTATTTTACAGTTGAACATGTTTATAATGTGTAAAGAATTCTTAAATAAGAAAAAATTTCGTAGATGAAGGCATATAGCAAGTCAGTACATAGGAAAAGATAGAAATTGCCAATAAACATAGGGAAAAGTATTTCTTAGTAAACGGCTTTCTCTGTGTGTACTTCTATTCATCAGATTACAGAGTAGCACTTCTGGTTCAAACTTAGAACAATTTAGAAAATCCTGAATTAGATGTTAGTTTTTCCAAATATGCACACAGAAGGGGGATAAAAGCTACAAGCTATCATCTGTTCTTTAGCATTGTTTGGGGATTTTGTATTATTTATGAAGAAGTGCTATTCTGGAGTCTGGGGAAAAGATATAAATATTAAGAACATAGAAGCAGTATTTCTTGCTGTTAATTTGGTTATCTACCTGGAATCAGTGAATATATAGAGGTTTATAATAAAGTTTTCAGTTACTTTGTATTATGAAACTTTTCTGACTTTTTTTTTTTTTTGTAGTTTTCAGGATTTTGATATTCAAGGGTCCAGGAGATGCAGTTTGGACTGGTTGACAATAGAAACATACAAAAATATTGAAAGTTACAGAGCTTGTGGTTCCACAATTCCACCTCCATATATCTCTTCACAAGACCATGTCTGGATAAGGTTCCATTCAGATGACAGTGTCTCTAGAAAAGGTTTCAGACTGGCATATTTTTCAGGTGTGTTTTTAAAAACAAGAAAGATATCAAACCATATTCTGAGTATTATCTGCTCAGTGACTTTCAAGGCTAATCTTCTGAATAATGTTCATTTAATTATGAGTAGATCCTCAAGGTAGCCAAGGTTGAAGATAAGAAGCTAAAATACCTTAGAACTAGGTCTCCAAAAGGTGTTTTGTATCTTAATAATGAAATGAGCATTTTATAAACTGAAGTCCATTTTCTTTTTAAAGGTCTTAAATATATTTATTTTAAAAATATCTTATTAAGTAACTTCCCATGTTTTGCAAAAGTTACTTCAGAATATTTTTGTGTCTATGTGAATTACCAGTTTTTTTACACTTTCAAGAAAAGAGGACTGGTTTCACAATTGTAGTTGTCTTTAAAGAAAAGTCTTTTGCTTTTTTTTTTTAAACTGGATTCAAAAATAGTGACCAGATATCATAGAAATGTGAAAAATTCATAGCATTAGAGTTAAGTATATTTTTTGCTGCAAATTATTTTACATATTTGAATTTATTTTACATGCTTTTTATATTTTTTCTTAAAAAGTTAGTCTTTGTAATATTCATTTAGCTTTTGAAGCACATTTTCTGTCACCCGTGTGCCAGTGAATAAGTTGTGAGTTGGACAAATACATATTAGTCCAAAATTGTCACTTTGGGGACTATGGAAATCTGCTGTCATTAAATACCTTAGGATGATATATTAAGATAACTAGAATTTTATAGGCACCTCAAATTTTTTTTGTTCTCGGTTTATTTTGATAAATAAATTTGTATCTTTAGCTTAAATATGTGCAGAATTTTGCAGTTTAAAAAATTAAAATTATTGTTATGATTACATTGAGCATTATAAACAGTTTCAGATTAATCTTACAATAATCATAGCAAAACTTTGAGTCTCTAATGAATCTGCAAGATATGCTATAATGTACGTGGTAAAATATTTGTGTATAAAGATAAGAACTAGAGAAGAATATGAAAAAATATTTGAAAAGGTGATTATTTTAGATTAATTTTTTATTTAAAAATTTTATCACAGTTTTAATGTTTATATAATGTTGCTTAAAATTCTTAGGCAGTGTATCCTATTGGCTCATGTATCTTACATCATTTTTCTAAGTTCTATAATAAAATAGCTGTCCGCAAAACAGAATTGATCCCTTCTCTCTTTAGATCAAGATACAAAGAGCTTTATGGAAAAAATAGTAGGCAGTTAGTAAACTGAATTATTGAATAATTAGTGCCTGTACTATTTTGTCATTATAACTTAACCTGTTTTTTATAAGATTTTTTAAAAACCCTTATAACTTAGGATTAATCAAAATTTGTTATAAAAAATACTTACTATATACCTTTTGACAAATACGTTTTTTTCTTTCCCCTTATTAATTTCCCCCTACCTATATCCTACCAGGAAAATCTGAGGAGCCAAACTGTGCTTGTGATCAGTTTCGTTGTGGTAATGGAAAGTGTATACCAGAAGCCTGGAAATGTAATAACATGGATGAATGTGGAGATAGTTCCGATGAAGAGATCTGTGCCAAAGAAGCTAATCCTCCAACAGCTGCTTCCTTTCAACCCTGTGCTTACAACCAATTCCAGTGTCTGTCCCGTTTTACCAAAGTTTACACTTGCCTCCCTGAGTCTTTAAAATGTGATGGGAACATTGACTGCCTTGACCTAGGAGATGAGATCGACTGTGATGTGCCAACCTGTGGGCAATGGTTGAAATATTTTTATGGCACTTTTAATTCTCCCAATTATCCAGACTTTTATCCTCCTGGAAGCAATTGCACCTGGTTAATAGACACTGGTGATCATCGTAAAGTCATTTTACGCTTTACTGACTTTAAACTTGATGGTACTGGTTATGGTGATTATGTCAAAATATATGATGGATTAGAGGAGAATCCACACAAACTTTTACGTGTATTAACTGCTTTTGATTCTCATGCACCTCTTACAGTTGTTTCTTCTTCTGGACAGATAAGGGTACATTTTTGTGCTGATAAAGTAAATGCCGCCAGGGGATTTAATGCTACTTACCAAGTAGATGGCTTCTGTTTGCCATGGGAAATACCCTGTGGAGGTAACTGGGGGTGTTACACTGAGCAGCAACGATGTGATGGGTATTGGCATTGTCCAAATGGAAGAGATGAGATCAATTGTACCATGTGCCAGAAGGAAGAATTTCCATGTTCCCGAAATGGTGTTTGTTATCCTCGTTCTGATCGCTGCAACTACCAAAACCATTGCCCAAATGGTTCAGATGAAAAAAACTGCTTTTTTTGCCAGCCAGGAAATTTTCATTGTAAAAACAACCGCTGTGTATTTGAAAGCTGGGTGTGTGATTCTCAAGATGACTGTGGTGATGGCAGTGATGAAGAGAATTGCCCTGTAATTGTGCCTACCAGAGTCATAACTGCAGCCGTCATAGGGAGCCTTATCTGTGGCCTGTTACTCGTCATTGCATTGGGATGTACTTGTAAGCTTTATTCTTTGAGAATGTTTGAACGAAGGTCAGTATCAAGACAGAACTATAGTGATTACGCTCTGTGCAATAAAAACATTGATCAAATGTATGCCACAAGTCCTTGAATAGGATTAACAATACATTTTTGTTTTGTGTTAGATTAGGGATGTATAACTATTATAACTTATAAAATCCATGTGAAAAACCTAAGACTGAAGGCACAAACTACTAAATACTTAAGTTATGAGATGAGGAAAGCCAGTCTGTATTTACCAGCTTCTGTTTTCAAAAGCAATCAGAAATTTTGCAAGCTCTACCTCTCAGATATAATTTTTAACCTGTTTTTTATGTATTAATTCAATAATTCTACATATTTGAGAACCTACTACATTCACTCTACAAGTGAAAAGAAAACAAATAAGGCATAATCTCAAGCAGTTTATAGTTAGGAAGACATTGGTGTATGGAATAAGACAGCGAAAACAGAAGTGCTGTAAGAGCTGTGAAACCTTGGTATCAAAGTTGGAAACATGTAGTCTGATAGGGAGATGTGGAAGCTTTTCACATGACACATTTAGGTGCCATTTTAAATATGTAAGTAGAATGTAGATGGAGAAGGGTGCTGGGGCTCAACCAAAGCCTGGGCAGCAGAATGCCCAGCACTGCTTGGAGAATGAGCATATGATCAGAGCATAAATAAATATGCAGTAGGTAAGAATGGGACAGACACAAGGATGTTTATTGAGAGCTTCAGAGTTCTCAGTTCGGTGAGAAATGGTTAAGCATTAAAGGGCGACCCTCCAGGGGGAGTGGTTTTCGTTGTGGTGCAGGATAAATTGAACCTCAGAATTTAATGGCAGAGAGGTCCTCTATGAGGTTATTGTGTAAACAATGATCTTCAGACCCAGGAGAATTACAAATAATAGATTTAACAAAGAGCATACCAGACAGCCAAGTTAACAGATGTCACACTGATGCATAGTGTCATAATAGCCACTACTGCAACTTCTCTTTGATTAAGTATAAATGTCCAGAAAACTCCTTATCACTTTGTAACAAAAGAGCACAGTGAAGAGTCAGGTTCTCAGTTCAAGATCCAGCTATTCCAGATAGTGTGTTGACTCATTTCACTCTTATCTGAAAAGAAATGTAAAAATGTAAAAACTTAATGAAGTGTTCCCTGAGACCTTTCAAATAACGTTACCTTATATCTAGAACTACCTGCTTGCTTTGGGTTTAAAAAATCTACTATTTTTATTTTTCCTTTTATGTTTTATAGGCTTTTCAATGTATTAAAACATGGGGATCCCAGCTTCTACTAGTGTAAAACCCCCTGTGGACACATTGCCCACTACATCTTTGTATTCCCAGTGTAGGGATTATATGTATTTTCAGTATGACTAAGCTTTACAAATAATCAAATATGCTCATATTCAGATTGTTTTAATTACTGACAATAGAAATTTTCTACTTTGACCTGCCTTTTTATAAACACTTTTTATCCCTGTCTTCTCTCAAAGATCATTTGAAACCCAGTTGTCAAGAGTGGAAGCAGAATTGTTAAGAAGAGAAGCTCCTCCCTCTTATGGACAGTTGATTGCTCAGGGGTTAATTCCACCAGTGGAAGATTTTCCTGTTTGTTCACCTAATCAGGTATATTGTACTTTCTGGTTTCTATTTCAGTGTCTCTTGAAATAAAATCCATACCTGTATATATGGTAAAGCAAGCTCCCTTGACTATTAGGATTTTGTAATAAAGTCAAGGATTAAATATATGGAGAATTAAATTTTAACATTTTTTTTCATTATATTTAAAAAATACTACAAAATTCAAAAATATAATTTTTACTCTTTTGATTTGGTTGTATGTTTTTAAGGCATTTTACTGTTTAGGATAATTTAGTGCACTGAAATTTCAGGGTAACTTTAGCAAATTATTTTCTACTTGAACATTTAACTGTTTTGAGTTTAACCCATTTCCTTTATATAGTAACTCATTCTTTATTAATCTTTCTTAATTTTTAAAATTTCTCATCAGATTTTTAAGTTTTTCTTTTCCAATGCTTAAAAATGTACCTGAGTTCATTTTGAACATAAGAGTTTATGTTTATGTAAACTGTAAATTTATCCAGTGTATAAATGTATAAATTATATGAATACAAATTATCCTCAAAATTCAAAAAAAAATGTTAAATATTATTTGAGGTAATTTTGTTCAAAATGGAAAAGCATCCCACTTTCCATGCATGAAATTTCTGATTAGTCCCTCTCACCTTACTTAAGTCCTCTAGGAAGTTCTTGGTGAGAATTTGTGCTTTTCAAATGTTTCTCCAGAGATAATTTATAATTCACAAGTTCCACTCTTTGAAATTCTGTAGGCAAAATAGAAAAAAAAAATCTAGGTTGTGGTTTCTTTATATTATTGGTCCTACCATGGGGAAGATTTCTTTATAGGTAAGAATCCACCCCGTTCACCATCAATCATGCTGCCCCTGAACCCTGGGGAGTTACAGGGATCACAACCAATAAAAGGCTGCCCTCATTCCTGATATCAATTACAAGCTCACAGGGTTCCCCAAACCATCCTCATGTTTTATAATTCACTAGAGAGACTCAACTCACCAGAAGCTTACTCATGATTGCAAGTTATTACTAGGAAAAAGATACAAATTATAATCTGCTAAGGGAAGAGATGCATAAGACAGAGTTCAGAAGGGCACTAAACTTGGACCTCCCAGTTGTCTTTTCACCACATGAGACAGAAGAGTGTTGTTCTGTTGACAAAGATGTGTGACTCTGTTGACAGCTGTGTGACAATATGCAGGGAATATTACCAGCCTGGGAAGGCTCACCTAATTAAAACCCCTTCTAACTAAAGCCCCCACCCTACATCACATCGTTGGTATGATTCAGCCACAACCCTAAGCCACAGTGTTGCTCTCTGGCTGGGCCAAGGCCTTCAGGAAAGAACACTTTTACCAGGCATGGCATTCCATGGGTTTAGAGATCACAGACACCAAGGACAAATGACTTTGGGTAAAATTACATTACTTAACTACATACTATCCTATCCTCTAGGCTGTGATTTACCCTTGTGAGAGAATTCTACTCCAACAGCACTTTAAATAAAATACTTTCATTAATGATCAGGTAGATTTTATTCGCATAATGAGATTAATAATTAAACTTGTTAGAAATTTTTTGTATACAGTTATCAGATTTCCATGGCAGCTTTTTTTTAAGTTCAGAACTTTATTTTTTTATTGATTTAAAAAAAATAAATGACAGCAGAATGCATTACAATTCTTATTACATGTATACAGCACAATTTTTCATATCTCTGGTTGTATATAAAATATGTTGACACCAATTGGTGTCTTCATACATGTACTTTTTTTGTAGTTGTAGGTGAACAGAATGCCTTTATTTTATTTGTTTATTTGTATGTGGTGCTGAGGATCAAACCCAGTGCCTCACGCATGCTAGGCAAGCACTGTGCCACTGATCTACAGCCCCAGCCCTCCATAGCAGCTTTTAAAAAGAAAAACAACCAAGGGAAAGAAATATGGAATGAACTTAACCATCTCGTGTGTATGTGTATTTGTGTGTGTGTATGTGTATATCAAAAAGAATTTCACCTGTGTGTATATACAGAAAATACCATCCAAAGATAAATTAATAAAGGAAATCAGTGGAAGAGAGGAGAGAAAGGAAGGGAAGGGAGGAGTGGGAAGGAGGAAGGAAGGAAAGAGGGGAAATGGAGATTAAAAACCAATTTCTTGCATGTTTTATTTTGTCAGAATGAATATAATACATAATACATATAATTATAGTGCTCTCATAAAAATATGACGTTGTAATTTACTATCTCATTTAAAATGAAATACTTTCTGAGGGATGTTTGCTGCTTCTAAGCTAAAAGAGCATAGAAAATTAGAATGTCCATGAGATCCCCTTATAGAATCTGCTGTTAGATTGGCAATTTTTTAATTAAACAGACTTTTAACTAAGGGGAGAATTTCACCTAATGTTGAAGTCATTATTAAAGTATGCTGATGACTTTGTTTATCTTAATGGGTGACAGCTGAGAACACAAGAGGCTAGAACTGAAGGAAGAAACTTTTGTTTGTTCCTGAATATCTTAACCTTTTATACAGACAGCACTCAACTTGAATGCTAGATGTTGAGGATGCTACATCTATGGAGAAATGCATTATGGATGTGAATCACTATTTTTATTTAAGTTAACATTTATATCACCTCAATTGGTGAAAAAAATCTGACCCATTTGTACTATAGTCCATGTATGTTGATATTCAAATTTGTTAATGACAGTCTGTGCTTTACTAAAACTAGACCATGAAATGTTCCTATGACAGTAGTTTCTTTGCTTGCTATGAATTATGTTCTCAGTACTATGGAATGACCTATGTAGAAATCACAAATAAATTCAATGCCTATCACAAAGACAAATGGAGAACATAAGTTATCACATCTTCCTTCTTTGCGTTCTTTCTTTTCTCTATTAGAGGAGAGGCAACATATAGTTTTGACAGGGAAACAGATTCTCATTTGAAGGAGGAGTATATTAACTCACCATTATTTTCTAGAAATACTATATTGTAAATGCTACATGCCAGCTTGATAAAAGCTGTTTGTTCTGTTTGAATACTCTTTTTATAACCACTAGGTGGAGCTTAAAGACTATTTAAATGTTGTGCATTTAAAAAAATAATCTAGCTCATTTATCTAGAAAAAAAGAATTGATTTTCTTTCCTTTGAACAATGTACCTACTTTCCACATGTACTAACTAAAAATTACCAGTTTTTCAAAGTATAATATGATTTAAGCTTAATACTAAACTGTAGAAAGTAAAACTTAATCCTTAAAGATTGAGAAAGAATCCAGATGTCTAGATATCTTTGTGGAATGCTATAAACAAGTTAATTTCTTTATCTTTTCTTATTGTTTTTGTTGTTTTCTGTGTTTTAATATAAGTATGTTAATTCCTTTATTTGTGACAATATAATTAAATCCTTAGTATTCATTCATTCAACAAATTGTTGAGAACCAGCTCTGTGAATAGAGTAATTCTCACCATGTTTAGGAAAAGTTTCAGCCATGTAAATCAAGTCTAACTTATACTTTATTTCAAAAAACCAAAAAGCACATAGGGCACAGTAGGTCACTTATTGAAATATGGTAGAAATTTATGTTGCTAGTTGTAGAAGTATCAATTTTATTTTCTACCTTTGGTATACTTTTAGGAATTGGCTACTATATGAGTTTTTAAACAAAATAACTTATCAATTGACATTAAATATCACTGTAAATAAGGTTGATTGTATAAAATTAAGTATCAAGGAAGTTTTTTATACAGAAAGCAATGATTCAAGTTATAGATTAGATTTTATAGAGGGGTGAATGAATAAGAATGAGGTAATTTAATTCATCCTCCTTAGACTCTAGTAACAGTGGTAGTAGGATTTTAGCCACAATAGTTTCTGAAGACTGTTTTTCATTTCAATACTTTATTGTTAGCTGTCTTAAAATCTTTCTTATTTTTGTAGGCTTCTGTTTTGGAAAACCTGAGGCTAGCTGTACGATCTCAGCTTGGATTTACTTCAATCAGGCTTCCTATGGCAGGCAGATCCAGCAACATTTGGAATCGTATTTTTAATTTTGCAAGATCACGTCATTCAGGGTCCTTGGCTTTGGTTTCAGCAGATGGAGATGAGGTTGTCCCTAGTCAGAGTAACAGTAGAGAACCTGAAAGAAACCATACTCACAGAAGTTTGTTTTCTGTGGAGTCTGATGACACAGACACAGAAAATGAGAGAAGAGATACAGCAGGAGCATCTGGTGGAGTTGCAGCTGCTTTGCCCCAAAAAGTTCCTCCCACAACAGCAGTAGAAGCCACAGTGGGAGCAGGTGGAAGTTCTTCAACTCAGAACACCCGAGCTGGTCATACAGATAATGGAAGGGATGTGACAAGTGTGGAACCCCCAGGTGTAAGTCCAGCACGTCACCAGCTTACAAGTGCATTAAGTCGTATGACTCAGGGGCTACGTTGGGTACGGTTTACATTAGGACGCTCAAGTTCCGTAAATCAGAACCAAAGTCCTTTGAGACAACTTGATAATGGGGTAAATGGAAGAGAAGAAGAAGATGATGTTGAAATGCTAATTCCAATTTCTGATGGAGCTTCAGACATTGATGTCAATGACTGCTCAAGACCACTTCTTGATCTTTCCTCAGAACAAGGACAAGGGTTTAGACAACCGTACAGTGCAACAAACCCTGGAGTGAGGCCAAGTAATCGAGATGGCCCCTGTGAGCGCTGTGGTATTGTCCACACTGCCCAGATACCGGACACTTGCTTAGAAGCAACACTGAAGAATGAAACAAGCGATGATGAGGCTTTGTTACTTTGTTAGGTACAAATGACATAAGGGAGATTGTATACAAGTTGGAGCAATATCCATTCATTGTTTTCTAACTTTAAAATTAAACTAGTTTTAGTTTAAAAAGAGAAAAAACAAGATGCAGGGTGATTTCTTATTATTATATGTTAGCCTGCATGGTTAAATTAAACAACTTGCAACTCTATGAACTTAGAGTTTACTAATTTAGCAGCTAAAATTGCATTATGTATTCATATTGTTCAGTAATGTTGTTCCATTTGTTTCTAATTGTTTTTATCCTGGTACTGTAGTTCATAGTAGAAATATGGCTGCTTAAACTCATTTGACTGTCATTTTATCTATCCTACGTTAAAAGGTTTGTACAAAATAATACCTTCTTTTAATTGAATCTTTTATGCTGTTGCCAATACATCTTGTAACTTAATATACTAAATGTGAAGGTTGTTAATGTACAAAAAGAAAACAAACCCTCACACTCTTTTGTTTGTATAACATTTGTCTGTTATTGGAGTTCATCACAATTATCAATTTGTCAAAGGGAAAAAAATATTCCTCAAAATTTTTCTCTTACGTTTAACATACAGTGATGTGGAATTGGTAGAATTAGATAAACTAATTGCAAAAACAAAACTCTTTTATAGATTTTCTATTGTTGATTTTAATACTCTAATATGGTACAAACCAAATGATAAAATCCCAAGTCATTTCTGTTTTCATCTCTATTTAGGAACAGAATTAAGCGGATGAAGATATTCTACTATGCATTAAATCTTGAACTTTATAAAATATGTACAAAAATTGTACATGATAAGTTCCAACTGAAAATGTCTTTCCCTAATATAGGGTTATGCTCGTGTTGGACCCTAGGGATTTGCACTAAAATCGTTTCAAGGTCTCAGATGAGTTCAGTGCACAAGCACTATCACTTTAAATACTATTATTTGCTACCACAGTGACTATATATTTCCATAGCTTTTGGGGATTGGGGGAACATTTTTATTACAACTTGATATTGCTTTGCAAGTTTCATATTTATTTGTTGTATTTAAAAACTGCATTATTGTACGAGTGATTTTTTTTCAATATATTTTATTCTCTGGGGGGGGTCGTGTTATAATCTTGAAGAAAAGCAAATTAAGAAATCACTCGGATTGTGCCCCCCTTTTTAAAGTAGAGTGAATTGCAAAACTCCATTTATTTTTTTTATTGTCAGTTCCTGTTTATTTATTCTTTAGCCGTTTGTTTTAGTAGCTTAATGATTGAGTATGAAAAATGTATTTGTGTGTGATTATTGCTATTTATTAAATTTTTAAATACTTTGCTGAATGTCATTTTAAAGCATGTTTGAGGTCTTGTGTATTTGTCGTGTTATGCTGTCAGGAAGAACTGACTAAAATGTTTTAATATGTATCAGAAATTAAAATGATTTTTTTTATTGCCTTGAGGTACTTTTTAAATCAAATTTGCTATTTATTTTTGTTGAATTTTGGTGCATATACAGATTCAGTCCATAAAATATGTAATACATCTGGGGAGAAAAATGAAAGGAAGTATATTCTGTTTCACCACTTTGTAGTAATGTAGTAGCTTACACCCATACCGAATGTAAAATTCCCTAAGGACCTGAATATCACTGCCTTTAAGAAAACCGCCTCCTAATTGTTTTATCTTGTATAATTATTCAATCCATTCTCTCTTCATATTATTTTCGTATATATTTCAGACTCCTATAGAATAATGGCAGAATTTGGATTAGCACATTCTAACCCAAATTAATCTTCTTCTAGTTCTACCAACTGTCAACTCTCAGGTTTTTGGTTTTCTGGAGTATGTTTTAACTTATTTTTTTAATTGACTAATACATCTACCTGGTTCAGAGAGTAACTACTGCTGACATAGAGATACTTACCAACACCAGATTCTTATATATTCCTCCAGAAATATCATAATGTATAAATGTATTCATATGCATATGAATACCATATATCATAATGCAAATTATGCTGCACATTTTTCTACAACTCCTCAAGGGGAGATTTTTATGTTTCTGTTTTGTTTTTGTTGTTTTGTTTTGTTTTTGTTGTTTCTGGGGAATGAATCCAGGGCCTCCTACATGCTAGGCAGGTACTCTTCCACTGATCCCATCCATAGCCCTTATTTTTAATTAGTGATCACTCCTAAATTTATGCCACTATTTTGTTTTGTTTTTTTTCCTAGGAGTCTAATTAGTTTTCCCAAAACTACTTATTAAATAATAAATCTTCTTTACTAATTTAAAATAGAAATTTATATAGTAAATTTCCACAGTATTAATAATGTTCATAGACAATTCTGTTCTCTTCAGTTGATCTGCCTCTTTTTGTACTAATAATACATTGTTTTAATAACCATCATTTAAAAATGTTTAATCTGTTCTTGCTTATTTTTACATATAAACTTTAGAATCAACTTCCTGAATTCCAAAAAACTTATTATTTTTGTGGGGAGGGACCAGTTTTAATTTTACAAGTTAACTTAGAGAATTTGACAACACTTATCATGTTAAAACTTTTTATCTAAATCATAGTGCCCTCCTTACAAATGGCACCTATTTATTTAATGCTTTTTTGTTGTTGTTGTTTCTTTCATTTGTATCTTACTTTACAGAGATCTTATGTTTTTAAGAGTTTATTCTTATAGATTTCATCATTTTATTACCATTATTAATGTGATCCTTTCCATTTATAATTTAGACTAATTTTGGTATATGTAAAGGCTGAGGACTTACTGTGTTAATTTTCTACCTAGCCACCAGATACCTTTTTTTTAGTCTGTAATAGTATTTCAATTAACTTATTTGAGTTTTTTCAGCTACACAATCATGTCATTTGCAACCATTGATAAGTAACCTTTGTTCCAGTGTGCACTTTGTGTCTTGTTTGGATTGTCTCATACTTCTAGACTAATGTTAAATAACAATGGCTATAATGAAATGGGTTGAAATACATATATTTAATCATATTAGGGTCTGTCCATTGATCCCAATTTTAAACAGGTTTTAAGGCTGCATGTTGAATTTTATCACGTCTTTTCAGCAGCTGTGGGGGTACTCATCATTCTCCTCCTCCAGTCCTAATATGATGCATTTTGTTAATATAGTTTGTAATATTAAACCATCCTCATCCTTGCATTCCTGAGATAAACTCTACTTGGCCATGTGTATTTTTTAATTTGTGGCAAGATTATGTTTACCATTTTATTTGAGATATTTGTATTTGTCAGTGAAATAAGTTTATAGATGTGTGTCTGTGTGTGCACAAGTTATATTTGAGAAAATTGGTATTAATGTTATCTAGTGGCATAAAATTTTCCCGCTTTGCCATGATTCAGAACATTTTAAACAGGTTTGGCATTTTCTGGTTCTTAAAGTTTCAGTGAAATTATCTAGTTTTGATAGATAGTTGGCAAATAGCTCTTCAACAAATCCTTGTTATTTCCTGTGGTAATTGGTCTGTGTAGTTTTTGTATCTTATCAGGAACCACCCTTTTCACCATTTTCACCCTTTTCACCCATTTCATATTTATTTGGCTATTGTTGAGCAAAGTTATCCTCTGTATATGACTCTTTCCTCCTCGTGTATTATGATTTCTCCTCCATTGCTTGGCTGAAATAACTAAGTTAGCCAGGTGTGGTGACACATACCATTAGATCCAGTTACTTAGGAGACAGGTGAAGATTGCTTGAGCCCAAGGCCTGGGCAACGTAGCAAGACCCTATCTCGAACAACTAACAAGGGACACAAGAAATGTGTGTATGTGTGTGTACATGGTGTGTTGTTTCCGTTAAGCGTCCATTTCTTGTATGTCACTATTTTTTTTCTTTTTAATTAGTTGATTTCCACTTCAATAAATTTCCTACTTTTTTGCTTTTGTTAGCCTATTTTGTTGCTTTTTTCCTAACTCTTTTCAATTAGCAATTCATTTATTTCTTCTTACTTATTTATATGAAATTTAAAGCATGGACTTAATTCTGAGTACTGCATAAGCTAAACCATTTAGATGCATTAGTGTTGTCATTTTAATTATTAATAAAATAATTAGCTATTATTTTCTAGATTTTTTTTAATTTCAGGATTTGTTGTTTCTCAGTTCTGGGGATTAAATCCATGGTCTTGTGTGTGCTAAGCAAGCCTCTACCACAGGGCTATATTCCCAGCCCTTAGGTTTCAATTTTTATTTATTCTTTAACCCAAAAGTTTTTTGTTGTTGTTGTTGTTCTTTTTGTTTTTTTAAATCCCCCCTCACTATTTTCCCCAAATAATGGGATTATTTTGATGTGGCTGATAGTTTTGTTTTCTGATTTTCTTTTATTTTTATTTTTATGGCAATATAAAATATGCTTTTAGAAGTATATTGTCTTGAATTTTTAAAATATTCCAAGATTCCAAGATAACTTTTTAAAAGTGCATTCTCTTTTTACAGGATATACATGTTAGTAGATGTTACCCAAATTTGTTGTTCAGGTCTTTTGTGCAGTAAATTGGTCTTCTAGTCTGTCAGTCAGAGTCACTAGTGTTAGTGAGAAGGAAGAGGAAAGAAGCAAAAGAGCTGTTTCGGAGGTGTGCTGTAGGCAAGTGGCTCATGCCTTATCTCTGTAAGCTGTTGAGGATTTGCTTACTACTGCTTCCTTTCATCCACTGTAAGCTGGAAATAAATAGGTAAGACAGGTTAAAGAATAAATGAAGAATGCATGCATTCAATTTATGAGGTATATATTGAGTACCTTCTGCAGACCCAGTAATGTTTACAGCTGTTTAGCTCTTTGCTGCCCTCTATCCAATATGCCTCATCGTTCTCCTCAGTCCCTTTCCTCTGAATTCAAAGTGAGATGACAGCAACATGACGGGACCTGTTTTACTCAGGCAGAACCCATTTTCAAAAACTGGTAGAAGCAGGCAGTGAGGGGAATGTCTTTACTCAGTACATTTGAGCTATTGTTCAGGAATAGCATATAGATTATAAATTGAATATGGACAGTGCATCAGTTGAAAATTGACTGTGATTGTTTTTTTTTTTTCCCCCTATGGTACTCAACACTCAAGATGGTAGAAGGACGCAAAGTAAAATTTACAAAGTTTTGGGGTTGAAATCTTTTAAAATGAGGAAGTAACAATAGCTGATTATTGAGAAACTTTCTAGACTTTCTGTAAATCTGTTATATACCCAAGTTACATATACACACTTGTAAATATAAGAGGTATATGCACACATGGTTTACCGTCTTGTAATATAGGATTTTCTTCCTTAGAATTATTTTTTATATATTTTTAATATAATTTTCTTCCTTAGACTTTTTTTTAAATATTACCTGCCCCTAAATGTGAGAATATATTCAGTGTTGTAAGTGTATATTCCATTCTTAAAGACAATTTCTCAGAGCCTTTCTCAGAGCCTTTTACCACTATCTGCTCTGTACTTGTGGGAAAGAATTTTACAAGCAGATAATATTTACATTGTTGAGTCCCTGTCATCATCACAGTCCTTTATATGTCTTTGGAATCTTCACAACTCTATGGAACATAAACTTGCTTCTATTTATCCAAGAACAGAACTAAGATTTAATGTCGGTCATGTTTCCCTCAACAGCTGTCTTGTGAGTAGCATGGATCATAAAGTGAAGTGAAATTTATCAATCAGGAGAAATACCCATTGACATTGGAGCTGATTGATGTACCTGGATTATCATGCAAGCTCACTGAGACTCGGGTTCTTCTCTGAGTATGGTAGCTACTGATATAAGGCAGATGAGGCTGGAATTTTCAGGAAGCAGATTTATTTTTAGCTGCAAGTGGTCCCTAGGGGCTAACCCCTAAAAATCTCTGGACCTCAAGTCTGAAAATTCTTTTAGATTTATACTCAGTGAAATGTTACTCCTTGTCTTAGGCTAGATAGAGGTTTCATGTTTTGTCTGCAAACCTGGCATTTATAGGTAAGGGGAAACTTCAAACCAGAATGCTCTCTGCAGAAATTTTTTGCCAATACCTGTTGACACCCTTTGTAAAAATCTTTCTGACAAGAAGAAAAGCTAAATTATGACAAGGGTCTTTGGGTGGGGGTACTTGGTCTGCTTCACCACTTCATAAGATTATTGTGAGAAATAAGAGAACATTGGTGAAGGCCTTAGCACATGTCCTGGTCATCTATTGCTGCATAACAAACTACCCCCAAACTTTTATGTGTAAAGCAATCTTAGCCACTACAAAACAGTAATACAAGCAGAGCTTAGTGGAATTGGTTCATCCTGCTCTGCATCAGCTTGGTAGGAGGATATGTTCCTAAAAGAGCTGACCTACATGGCTGGCTGCTGTGACCTCGGACGGGAGCCTTGGGTTCTCCAGGTGGGCCTCTCCTGGGTACTTGTGTTTCCTTAGAGCGTAGAAGCTGTGATCCAGGAGTGTTTCATTACACCTCTGCAGAAACTGTAAAGCTTCTTTTGACTGAGACTCAGAAGTCCTAGAATATTACTTCTACCACAATTGTCAGATCACTAAGGCCAATCGAGATTCAGTGGGGAAAGAAAGAGATTCCACTCTTGACAACAGCAACAGTTGCAAAGAACTTGTGATATCTTCCATCCAGCACGGTACCTGATTCCTAAGAAACACTAGTTGCCATAGTTAATATTTTAAGGATAAAAATTTACTGTTTTCATTAGGAATTTATTTGTTAATAGCATATCAGCTTCTCAGTCATATGCCAACTGTGTTAATTATGTCTTATATTTGTTTATTACAAGTATCGGTAAAATAATTTGCCTTAGCACATTCAGTCAGAAGTCATAGCATTTAAATATACATTTCAGCAGGTAAGTGTTTAGCAATTAGAAGTAATTTTTCAACTACATTTAAAATAGCTTCTGTTGCAGCATGATGTTATCATAACCTATAAAATATTTACTTTAAATTTTATTAGGGACAACAGTGTAGTGGGCAAAAGTGTGAAGCCAGATTACCTGAATTTTAATTCTCTCCTTACTAGCATGTGACCTTCAGCAAGTAACTTAATCACTGTTGACTCAGTTCTTTTTGTCTCAGATGGAGATAATAATAGGACTATTGGAGAATTAAGTAATTAAAATATGGAATGCTCTTGGAACAGCACCTGGCTCATAGTGCTTTGTAACAGCTTGCTATTAGTATCACCATTGTTTAAATCTTATAAAGAAAACATCTCTGAAGTTTGAATATAGAAGATATATTGAATATAAAAGATATGTGGAAAGTCCTAAAATAACAGTAGTTTCTGAAGATAAATGGAAACGTGAAAGTGCTTACTCTTGGAATCCTGGAAGGGAATTGCAACCCAGAACAGAAGTCAGAAAGAGCAAGAAAGGGGAGAACGGGATGTAACTGCCCATTTTTAATGAGTCCAGTGGAATTCCAAGGCTAAGGACACACAGGATCCTCTAGAGCCCAGGGCCAGAGGAAATTTCCCAGTGAGGGTGAACCTCAAGCGAGTTCTTTACAGGACTGTGGAACCTAGTAATTGTCAGATGACTTAGTCCCTTCATTGTAGCAAATATTGCTAGTTGCATACTCAATAGCTGTGAGAAGAGCCTCATTTTAAGGGTAGAAGAAAAGGATGAAAAAAAGCCTGATATTGCTGAGCAGCTACATCAGTGTTGGTCTGGCTACCTCTGCACTGTTAGTTGCATTAAAAAATAATAAACTCCTGCATATTTATGCAGTTATGATAGGCTTCTCAATTACAGAGGAACATCCTCAACCAATCTACTGATTCTTAATATAGGATCATAATAGTAGTTTAGAGGAGTTAATGGACACTGTCCATAAGGCAGAGCAGTGATGGGTAAGTACACATGTAAATGCTCAATAAACAAGGCTACAGTTAGAGTGGGAATGTTGGTAAACTGTTCAACCTTAATATTTTCTAACAGTGATTATATTTGTATATTGGACTTCCCCCGATGATTTTATTTGAACAAAGGGTCTTGAGGATTAATAAAATTTGGAAACCAGTTCTAGCATATTACAGGATAAAGTCACCCTGTGTTAATGTAGGACACAAGATTTATTAATAATGAAATACCCTTCAAAAAGAATTTGATAAGATTGTTTTCAAGTAAAGATGCTAGTACATCAGTTAGGGTGGTTTCCCCATGTGTTGGAAGGAAGCTGAAGCTTAAAGAAGGTTAATATCCTCCTAAAAGCTTTATTTTAGGAGAAATAATATAGAACAGTGAGAAAAGTAGGGCCTTTGGAGTTAGGCACGTGGCAATTTGAATTCTGGTTCTACTACAAAGAGTCAAGTCTTATTGTCTCATCTGAAAAATGGATAACACCTATCCTTTAAGGGTTCCCAAAACGATCAAAGGAAAGAAAAACAGAGCTATGCAGATGTCTTTCTACATTTTAATTGTCAATATTACAAATTAATTTTCAAAATGCAAATGCACTCTTCAGAGCTATCTCCATTTGTACTGTGCTTATGTGTCACCTGAGCTTCCTGAAGGGTGATTTTCTTACTATAGTCACTGTCTGCTCTCTTGATTACGAGGCAACTTATGATTGTTTCTCAATGAAAAAATAGGTTTACTAAGTAAAAGTGGATCTTGGCACAGACCTTTTTACTATGAAGAAGTCAAATGAAGGACTTCCGTGGAGCCTCAGAACAGGAAAGACATGACTACCTCCTATGGATGTCGCATGTTGGGCTAATATAAATAAGAAATTACGGAAGCTATTTCCATTCAGAAATGTGATTTAAAAGCAGCCTATAAACAATACTCAATACTGTTCTTGATTTCAATACAGTGGAATCAACTTTTACAATAATATTTACATGTTTCAATCTTATCTGCTGAGCCTATTTCAGGTAAACAGAAATTGCTTACCTAATTTAGTTTATAGATTTAGTTTTCTACTTCAATGTAAATTTTACATGTTATATTCCATTTTGTGAATTTCAACTGCATTCAATTCCTATTTCCTTTGTTCCGACTTAGCACTTTTGCCATATTTACTTGATATTTTTACTACCCAACATAATTTCCATTTCCCTATCCCCATTTCCTTGGTTTAGAGTGAAAGCAAACATTTATTTGTACCAACCACAACATAACATGGCTTAAGTACTTCACTTCTAATCCTCAGAACAAGTATGTGACAGCTGTTATTATCCATTCAGACCTCACATAGCATTAATAAGTGACTTTGCCTTTGGGATTGGAAGCAATGTAACTTTTGGAACTTTAATTACCATATTTTCATTTATGCAATTGTAGAGGAATTTTATTTTCTATTTAAAAATTTAATGGCTTTATTTTAGTAAGGTTTTCTTTATTTTATAACCATATATGTTTTCTAAAACACATAAAGATTGAAAAATTATGACTTCACAATCACTAGGATGCTCTAGTCAAATAGCCAGTAAGTGTTGGCAGGGATGTATATGAATTGGATATCTCATACATCATGATGTAAAACAAGCCAGCCACTTTGTAAAAACAGTCTGGCAGTGCCTCAAAAATTAAATATAGAGTTATCAAATGACCCAGAAATTCTACTTCTAGAGATATACACAAGAGAAATAAGAATATGCTCATACAAAAACTTACACATAAATGTTCAAAGCAATTTTATTCCTAACAGGCAAGAAGTGGGAAAATGCCAAATGTTCATCACCTGATAAATGGATAATCAGCAACAACCACAAAAAACACAAATTGTATGATCCCATTTATATGCAAGTCACAGATTTCTGGCACATCTGTGGAGACATAAAATAGAGTAGTGGTTGCTTAGGGTTGAAGAAAGGGGAAAGGAATTTGAGAGGAGGTGGATGTCAAAGAAAAGTTGTGCTAGAGAGAGGTGAATAGGCAAGATTGTTGCAACAGAGGAGAGCCAACTGGCTCTACTGAAACAAAAGGTAGGGGACCTTTTCGGGCTGGGCAAGCTAGCAGAGAGGTACTGGAGGACAGGAGAGGGAGGCCACTTAGTGTGATTATGTCATCTGCATTTGTGAAATTGTCTTCTTATTTGAGGTTAAGCTCCTATCCTTCCACAGAGGCGGGAGCTGATGACACCATCTTCCTTAATAATTACTTTAAGTCCTTGAAAAAGCATTTCTAGATTATAAAGCGGGCAAGACATCAGGAGAAATTGCACCTGCTTTCCGAACGGGCAAAGAAATAATTTGCAATTAAAGAGGTTTTCTGAATTAAATGCTCTTAAGAAAAGGCTGGTGGGGAGCTATAGTTAGGAAGTCATCCTATGAAGTTTAGTGAAGTTGGGGAACATTAAGACTGTCTTAGTCAATGACACAAAAAACTTTTGGAGGACAGTGAGAATTTTGTAAGGTTAGACTGAAAGTTGCAAAACTATTAAAAACCACTGAATTGTGTACTTCAAGTGGGTCAACTATTGTAGGTAAATTGTATCTCAATAAAGCTGTTTCTAAAAGATCAGAGAACAAAATTACAAATAACATTCTTTTTTTTCCCAGTTTGCTTTTAGAATTAAATCATAGTTATTCCTCTGTATATAACCTTGCTTATTCTGCAGGAGAAAAGTAGTTGCTTTGCCAAGTTAAAAACAGAAAATACTGCTCATTTTCATTTGTTTAGTCAACAATGTAGAGGGTACCATTGGCCTAAAATTCTGATCAACGTAACTATATTACTTTGGCTGTTAACCCATTTGAGCCATAGTTTGTACATCTGTAAAATGGAAGCAATGTTTCTTACCCCAATGAGTTTTTGAAGAAATGAGATAATACGTGCGAGGGCTTAAATCCAATGACTTGCCTATTCAAACTCATCAACTATTCCATAAATATTTATGGAGGGACTAGTTTTGTTCCAACTAGTTCTACCCTTGACCTGACACCCTGAACCCTGCCTTAGAAGGTTCTCCTGGTTCTCCTCTAACGTGTCCCTAAAGGGCAAGGAATCCACAGGGTCAGGGAGACATGATAGCCCCGACCAGCTTCTAAACCACATTTTTAATACTCAGAATCCCACAATTTCCTGTCCAAATGGCCTAAGCCCACATGTAGGGTCTGCCTGGCTCTTCTCTGGATCTGTCTTCCCAGGGTGGAGCTGCCACAGCTGGGGTGCCCAGGTGCATGGAAGACCACAAGGCCTCGCACAGGACAGGATGGAGTTGAGGTGGGAGGAAAAGGGGTGAGAGTTCTGTGCATACCCTCGCCCTGGCACTACAAATGTTAGGAGCAGGGCTCATCCTGACAGGCATGAAACGGTATCCAAAACAAATTTGAATCCTATTAAGAACATTAGATTATTTTTACTAATTGAAAGACTAATTATAATCCATTTAACTTTTTTTCCTCCTTTTATAAACCATTTAGCTCAAAGTACACTGCTGTAACTCCGAAAGTTCATCTTTCCTGTTGAATACTGGTTTGTTTAAATTACAGTAAATGAAAGATTATTGCCTTTAGTACTTGTGTATATTTATTTTATTTCTAGTATTTTTTATTGTTCCTTTGAAGACTCGTTGTAAAGAAAATCCAGGGTTTTTTATTATGACAATAAAAATGCTTTACATTTTAAGTCATCTATGCAGATTTCCAATGTATAATATGCAATACACAATAATCTTTTCCTAGGTAAAAAAGGTAAATAGGAATAAATTAATTCAAAAAATAAACACATGGGATGGAAGAATGAGAGAATAATTTTAGAGATGTTTCAAAATTAGAGACTGATGGAATAACTTTCTCTGCTCCCGCCTCCGCCTTTAAACAAATGTGGTTTCTTGTTACTTTGTTGTATGTGGCATTAACATTTTGAGATTTCCCCAAGCGTTCAAGTACACATTAAGTATACTTGATATATTCAAGTACAGCTGAAGTGAAAGTTAAATACCTGACTATGGGGTTATGTAAGTCAAATGTATGTGGACTACATAATATTGAAATGCAAGACAGAGCTTATTAAATAAAGAATTCCCATAACAAATCTTGTTAAGTGAATAATCATGCTCAGATATGGGTTCTTTAAATGAAAACTTGAAAACTTTGCTTAATGTGAAAAATACATTGATTGTATAAATCTGGAAAGTTGTAAACCTATATTATCAAACTGGACTTGTAACTTATAGATGTCCATAAAAGGATGTGTTAAGTCATTTAAGGCAACAAAGAAATGGGTCATATTCCTTTTTTATTTTGAAGATAGAATAACAACTATATATCATTACACTTATCAGTTCCCCAGGAGTGACACCATTGTTTGTTTTTTCTTATGATCATCTTTTTTTAATTTGTTCTAATTAGTTATACATGATAGTAGAATGCATTTTGACACATCATACATAAGAAGAGTGTAACTTCTCATTCTTCTGCTTATATGTGATGTAGAATCACACTGCTCGTGTAATCATATATGTACATAGGGTAATACTAACTGATTCATTCTACTATCTTTCCTACCCCTATACCCCCTCCCCTCCTTCAATCCCCTCTGCCTAATCCAAAGTACCTCTATTTTTTCCTAGCTGCCCACTCCCCCCCATTGTGAATTAGCATCCTCATATCAGAGAAAACATTCAGCTTTGGTTTTTTGGGATTGGCTTATTTCGCTTAGCATGATATTCTCCAGCTCCATCCATTCACCGACAAATGCCATAATTTCATTTTTATTTACAACTAAGTAATATTCCATTGTGTTTATATACCACATTTTCTTTATCTATTCATCTGTTGAAAGTCATCTAAGTTGGTTCCATAGTCTGGCTAATTTAGCTGCTATAAAGGTTGATGAGGGTATGTCACTGTAGTATGCTGGTTTGGAGTCCTTTGGGTATAAACTGAGTGGGATAACTGGGACAAATGGTGGAGTGAGGAATCTCCATGCTGTTTTCCATAACAGTTGCACCAATTTGCAGTCCCACCAGCAATGTAAGACTATGCCTTTTTCTCCAGATCCTCACCAACATTTGTTGTTGCTTATATTCTTGATACTTGCACTTCTGACCTGAGATGAAATCTTAAGAGTAGTTTTGATTTCTCTAATTGCTAGAGATGTTGAACATTTTTTCATGTATTTGTTGATTGATTGTATTTCTTCTTTTTGTCAAGTTTCTGTTCAGTACCCTACCTTATTTATTGATTGGGTTATTTTGGTTTTTTGGTATTGCATTTTTTTCAGTTCTTTATATACCTCCAGTGGAGATTAATGCTCTATCTGAGGTGCATATGGTAAAGATTTTAACCCATTCTGTAGGCTCTCTCTTCATGTTATTGAGCATTTCTTTGCTAAGAAGAAGCTTTTTAGTTTGAATCCATCCCATTTATTGACTCTTGATTTCACTTCTTGCACTTTAGGAGTCTTGTTAAAGAAGTCGATTCTTAAGCCAACATGGTGAAGATCTGGGCATACTTTTTCTTCTATTAGGTGGAGGGTCTCTATTCTAGTGCCTAAGTCTTTGATCCACTTTGAGTTCATTTTTATTCAGGGTGAGAGAGAGGGGTTTTGTTTCATCTTATTACCTATGGATTTCCAGTTTTCCAAGCACCATTTGTTAAAGAGGCTATCTTTTCTCCAATAAATGTTTTGGTGCCTTTGTCCTCTATGAAATAACTGTATTCATGTGGGTTTGTCTCTGTGTCTTCTATTATGTACCATTGGTCTACATGTCTGTTTTGGTGCTAATATCATGCTATTTTTGTTATTATGGCTCTGTAGTTTGTTTGTGCCAATTTGCAGTCCCACCAGCAATGTAAGACTATACCTTTTTGGTCGTGTGATGCCTCCTGCTTCACTTTTCTTGCTAAAGATGGCTTTGGCTATTCTGGGTCTCTTATTTTTCCAAATGAATTTCATGATTTTTTTCTATTTATATGAAGAATGTTATTGGGGGTTTAATAGGAATTGCATTAAATCTGTATAATGCTTTTGATTATATGGCCATTTTGACAATATTAATTCTGCCTACCCCAGAGCATGGGAGATCTTTCCATCTTCTAAGGTCTTCTTCAGTTTCTTTCTTTAGTGTTCTTTAGTTTTCATTATGGAGGTCTTTCACCTCTTTTGTTAGACTGATTCCCCAATTTTTTTGAGGCTATTACTAATGGAGTAGTTTTCCTAATTTCTCTTTCAGTGGATTTATCACTGATGTATAGGAACATGTTTGATTGATGGTTGTTGATTTTATATCCTGCTACTTTGCTGAATTCATTTATTAGTTTTAGAAGTTTTCTGGTGGAATTTTTGGATCTTCTAAATATAGATCATGTCATTGGCAAATAGTGACAGTTTGAGTTCTTCTTTTCCTGTTTGTATCCCTTTAGTTTCTTTCATCCGTCTAATTGCTCTGGCTAGAGTTTCCAGGGCAATGTTGAATAGAAGTGGTGAAAGAAAGCATCCTTGTCTTGTTCCAGTTTTTAGAGGGGGTGCTTTCAATTTTTCTCCATTTAGAATGCATTGGTCTTGAGTTTAGCATAGATAGCTTTTACAATGTTGAAGTATGTTCTTACTATCCCTAGTTTTCCTAGTGTTTTTAACATAAAGTGGTTCTGTATTTTGTCAAATGCTTTATCTGCATCTATTGAGATGGTCATATGATTCTTGTCTTCAAGTCTATTGAATAACAATAAACAATGAATTATGTTTATTGATTTCTGTATGTTGAACCAATCCTGCATCCCTGGAATGAACCCAACTTGGTAGTGGTGCACTATCTTTTTAATATGTTTTTGGGTGCAATTTGCCAAGATTTTAGTGAGAATTTTTGCATCTATGTTCATCAGGGATATTGGTCTGAAGTCTTCTTTCATTAATGTGACTTTGTCTGGTTTTTGTGTCAGGGTGATACTAGCCTTATAGAATAAGTTTGGAAGGGTTCCCTCCTTTTCTATTTCATGAAATAATTTGATGAGTATTGGTGTTAATTCTTCTTTGAAGATCTTGTAGAACTCGACTGAGAATCCATCTGGTCCTGGGCTTTTTTTTGATTGGTAGGATTTTGATGACATCTTCTATTTCATTGCTTGAAATTGATCTGTTTAAATTTATATATGTCTTCCTGATTCAGTTTGGATAGGTCATATTTGTCAATGGCTTCTAGATTTCCTATTTTATTTAAGAATAAATTTTTAAAGTAATTTTTAATTATCTTCTGTATTTCAGTAATATCCATTGTGATATTTACTTTTTCATAACAAATTTTAGTAATTCGAGTTTTCTTTCTATTTCTCCTCATTAGCGTGGCTAAGGGTTTATCAATTTTATTTCTTTTTTTTTCAAAGAACTGACTTTTTGTCAATTTTTTTCAATTGTTTGTTTCAATTTCAGATTTCAGCTCTGATTTTAATTATTTCCTATCTTCTGCTTTTGGTATTGATTTGTTGTTCTTTTTCTAGGGTTTTGGGGTGTAATGTTAGGTCATTTATTCATTGACTTTCTATTCTTTTAATGAATGAACTCAATGCAATGAACTTTCTTCTTAGCACTGCCTTCATAGTGCCTAAGAGATTTTGATATGTTGTATCAGATCTCATTTACCTCTAAGAATTTTTTTATCTAATTCCTGATTTCTTTTGCTATCTAGTCATCATTCAGTAGTATATTATTTAGCCTCCAGGTGTTAAAGTAGCTTCTATTTTTTATTTTATTGCTGATTTCTAATTTTATTCCACTATGATCTGATAGAATGGGGGTAGTATCTCTATTTTTTTTGTATTTGCTAAGAGTTTCTTTGTGGCATAACATATGGTCTCTTTTAGAGAAGGATCCATGTGCTGCTGAGAAGAAAGTGTATTCTCTCCTTCATGGATAAAATATTTCATATATGTTCATTAGGTCTAAATTATTGATTGTACTATTTAGTTGTATAGTTTCTTTGTTCAGTTTTTGTTTGGAAGATCTATCCAGTAGTGAGAGAGGTGTGTTAAAGTCACACAATATTATTGTGTTGTGGTCTGTTTGATTCTTGAAATTGAGAAGAATTTGATGTACATAGATGCTTCATTTGGGGGGGGGGCATAAATATTTATGATTATTGTGTCTTGTTGATGTGTAATTCCCTTAAGCAGTAAGAAATGTCCTTCTTGGTCCCTTCCGACCAACTTTGGCTTTAAGTCACTTTCTCTGATATGAGGATGGGCATCCCTGCTTGTTTACACAATCCATGTGAGTGGTATGTTTTTTCCCAATCCTTTCATCTTCAGGGTGTGGATGCCTTTGCCTGTGAGGTCAGTCTCTTGTAGGCAGCATATTGTTGGGTCTTGTTTTTTAATCCAATCTGCCAGTCTATGTCTTTTGATGGGTGAGTTTAGGTCGTTAACATTCAGGGTTATTATTGAAATACGATTTATATTCCCATTTATTTTGGTTTATTTCTGGTTCTTAATTTGACTTAGTTTCTCCTTTTATTGTCTTTTCCTTTAGTGTAGTTTCTCCCTTTTATTGTTTTTACTTTTTATTTTTTCATTTCCTCCTCATGTAATATTTTGCTGACAACGTTCTTTAGTGCAGACTTTCTAGTTATGAATTCTTTTAACTTTTGTTTATCATGAAAGGTTTTTATTCCCTCTTCAAATCTGAAGCTTAATTTTGCTAGATATAAAATTCTTTATTGGCATCCCTTTTCTTTCAGAGCTTGGTATATGTTGTTCTAGGACCTCTTAGCTTTGAGGGTCTGGGTTGAGAAATCAGCTGAGATCCGAATTGGTTTTCCCCTGTATATAATCTGGAACTTTTCTCTTTTGTCCTTTAAAATTCTGTCCTTATTTTGTATGCTAGGCATGTTCATTATAATGTGTCTTGGTGTGGGTCTGTTGTAATTTCGTATATTTGAGGTCCTTTAAGCCCCTTGTATTTGATTTTCCATTTCATTCTTCAGGTTTGGGAAATTTTCTGATATTATTTCATTAAAAAAGATTGTGCATTCCTTTGGTTTGTATCTCCATACCTTCTTCTATCCCAATAAATCTTAAATTTGGTCTTTTCATGTTATCCCATAATTCTTGAAAGTTTTATTCATGGTTTCTTACTATCTTCTCTGTGTGAACAACTTTATTTTCAAGATTATATATTTTGTCTTCATTGACTTAGGTTCTGTCTTTCAAGTGGTCTAGTCTGTTGGTGATACTTTCCATTGAATTTTTAATTTGGTTTATTAATTCCTTCATTTTGGGGATTTTTTGCTTGATTTCTTTTCAGAATATCTATCTCTTTATTGAATTGATCTTTCACCTCCTGAAATTTATCTCTAATTTCACTCCTTACATCATCCTTTATGTCAAGTATCAGTATATATATGTACATTCAGAACTCCTTCTCTGACACTTATTCTACTGTGTTGTCAATGAATTCTATTATTGGAGCATCTTGGTTTTGGGGGATGCTTTGTTCCCTTGTTTTTCATGTTGTCCATGTGTCTTCCCATCTAGCAGTGTGGATCTAAGGCAATACAGTTTCTACACTGTAGACTTATAGTGTCCCTAAAGGTTTCCACTACCACATGTTTAAGGGGGAGATCAATATTAACACCAATGCAAAAAAATATATATAGCCTTAAAGCAAGTAGCTCCTATTAAAACATCAAGCACTTCTCTCACTGGCAGACCCTAGGGCTGAGTGCCAGGACCTGTGCACCTGTCTTAGAAAGCTATCCTGTATGGGACAGATCAGGACCAGGCACTGAGAGCTGAAGGCTGGCCACATAGCTGTTCAGGCTGGGCTGGATTCATGCTAGGGAGGAGTTGGGAAACAGGAGACCAGGAAGCTGGAGGGTCCTGCCAGGTGCCCTTCTGATGTCAGACCTGGCGGGACAAGGAGATTAGTAGATGTCCACTGGGGAGAGAATCAGGGACTGGCCTGGTGCTGGGGCCCAGCATATGCTGGCTGGAGTGGGCCCCAGGAACCCAGTGGAGTGCTGGACCAGCTGGCTGGGCGAACTGAGAGATGCCCTCATACCCTCCTTCAACCCTTCAATTCGCTGTAGCTCACACCTCAGGACTTGTGGAGCTGGGGAGAGTCTGGCTCTCTCCCACCTCTGCATCAAGATGGTGGCTATCAGCACACCCAGCAGGAGGACCCTAAGTTCAACCAAAGCTACAGGCACCTAGACAATGGACCTCTTAGGACCTGGCTAGTGTCCCCAAATGGAGGAGGCCACATTTGGAGATGGGGCAGTGGGTGGGTGGCACAGCAGTGCAGCAGCCCCACGGTTAGTTTTTTGTTGTGTTGTGTTGTGTTGTGTTTTCCATGGCAAATTGCCTGGCAAGCCAAAGAAACAGTTGTTCTTTTCAAGAAGCCATCTACTGGTTTATTTCAGCATTACAATTATTTCTCTCTCAACACAATTAGTTCAATAACTTGTTTTTCTTAACATTCAAATGAATTACCTTGAAGTCAAAAGTTGAATTAAAAAGAAATGATGCTAAAGGTAAGTTTGGAGATCCAGAGAAGTTTTCAAGAGATTTTTAACTGTGTCTTTATTAATACAGACCAAACACTAAAGGCCCACCAGAGTAAAGACAAGTTGGACAAGGTGAAATTGAGGTTAGTGAGCTCTTCTTACACACCACTGAGCTCTGCAGTAGGTCTTGGAATCCAAAAGTATATCTGATACAGATTTTGTTTTCCAGAACTTCACAGACTGGTTTCCTTAAGTACACGGTTATGTAAGAGTTGGATAGCCAGGTGTTATTCTTGATCTACAACAAAATCACCTTACTTCCCATGTCTGGTTCTAAATGAGTACCTCCTGCAACAAAAGAGAAATTTTACCCTAGAATTATTTGTTTAATGAGAACAACATTTTTAGTGATGAAGATACACAGCTCCATCACCTTCAATTTATATCAGAGAAAAACAAAAATAGTAAAATTAGATGGCACAGACAGTGCAGAGAGAGAAGGGGTCTGACCTCAGAGGAAGTGGGAGGAAGTGCAGGTGAAAGGAACCACACCTCACTCCCCTTGCTGTACCCTGTGGTCTGGCTTCTTTACATTGAGGTTATCAGCGTCCTAACAACATCATGTCTACAATCTCTAATAAAGTGTTGAGGGCTCTGAAGTCGCACCTGCTCTCCTTGCTCCAGCCAGAGCCTCCCAGGATTCCTGGAAATGTAGTAATAAATCCCAGAAAGTTCTACCTTTGGCTTTGGACCTTGACATCATGGAATTTTGTTATATTTGCAGGAATAGGAACAGCACTTACAAGTTACAAATGGCTTTTAAAACAAAAAGTAAATATTGGTAAACATTTGGCTTTGGAGTGTGGTGTTACTTAAGGCATAAATTACAGGTTCCAGAATGAAAGGCTTGCCTCCAACTTTTGCTGCTGTGTGACCTCAAGTAAATCATCTGATCTCAAAAGGATTATCTGTTAAAGAGAGAAGTAGTACCTAGCTCAAAGAGTTATTGTATGGATTAAGTAAAATAACAGGTAAAGACTTTGGCCCAATACTGTCAATGTGAGTGCTCAATAAATCTTAGCAATTAGCTGAGCACTGTAGCACACACCTGGAACAACTAGGGAGGCTGAGGTAGGAGGATCACAAATTCCAACCCAAACTCAATAACCTAATGAGGTTCTGCCTCTCTCTCTCTCTCTCTCTCTCTCTCTATATATATATATATATATATATATATGACTTGGGATGTATCTCAGTGGTAACGCACCCCAGGTACAATCCACAGAACCAACCAAACAACAACAAAAAAAAAAAAAAAAAAAAAACAACAAAGCTATTGCTGTATTGTTTTTCAGGACAACCATTTTCTCCTGCCCAGGTGCAGTGCTTAAGGGATGATTGCACTCTGGAGTTGCACATTGGACCAGCTCTCTCAACAGATCTACAGAATCAGCGTCACCATTCCCGCCTATCTTTTCACATATCACTGAGCAGTGATAAAAATGTCCCTATTCATTTTTACAGCTTTAAAGCCAGTCCTATTGTGTTAGTCCTGTGCTGCTGTAACAAAATACCTGAGACTGAGTAATTTACAAGCAACAGAAATTTATTTTTCACACAGTACTTTCCAAGATCAAGAGGCTGGAAGGTTCTGGTGAGGGCTGCTTCCAAGATGGAATCTTGTTGCTACATCTTCTGGAGGGGACAAACATTGTGTCTGCTCATGGTGGAAGGGAGTAAGGGCAAAGAGCCAAATACCATATTAAACCTCCTATGTTAAGGGCTTGATCCCATTCACAGGGAGGAGCCCTCATGACCTAATCAGTCACCAAAGGGCCCACTTCTTTATACCATGGCTCACTTCTAGTTGCTCATAAGTTACTGTGAGAATTATGGAGGGGCATGAGCATTCAAACCACAGCACCCACTAAGCATCACCCCTTGGTGACTGTGGGTTTTATACCCTGCACATAGCTCCCTTTCCAAGTGATCCCTCTGACCCAGAAACTTGGTCTTCCATTCACTCATCAGGACCCAAGAAGGTTCAATTCTAGAAATACACCAGAAATGCACTCCCTCTTCACAGAAACTCAAAACTCCGAAAGTGCAAAGGGTGAGATATAAACTCTCATCAACCCAGATCTCATTTTTCCAGGTGGGGAGACCAAGGCCCCAAGATTAAGTGACTTGCCCATGCGTCACACCAGAAGTTGACATGGGAGCCAGGGTGAAATTCCTCATTCAATTTTCTTCCAACCCTCTGTGCTCTCTACCTTTCTCCACCCTTGGTCCCAACACTGATCCAGATATGTCATCACCCTACCAGGAAACTATCACAGGGCGGGCCATAGAGTTGGAGTTTCCACAGATCCTAGTTTAGATGTGCCATTGAGATACCCACATCTTCTTGCTCACACATACCCTCACACTGCCCCATCGTCTGCCCCACTGAGAGTTCTTCTGTTAGGTAGAATTGATGGCCTGAAAAGCTTCTCATGGCCCTCAGTAGCCTGTGGGAGGAGTGTGGGTGATGGAGCAGGAGATAGCAAAAACAAACCGGACACCTCCTGATAACAGGGCGGCAGGGCCTGGTGGGCTTCCAAAACACCAGCACCATTCCGTGAAGGAAGACCTGCTGGCACTTCTGGATTTCTGTGGCAGCTCTGGAATGCTCTTCCTACAGATTGCTGTCACCTTTACTTCAAAGCAGATGTGTGTCTCTTAAGCCTCAACAATCTTTCTAATCCTTCTTTCAAATTACTCCTCTGAGGAGCAAAGTGTTCTCAGACATGCCTGGATAATTAAGTCAATCAAACTGATGACTTCCCCAGCAAGTATGTAAGACAACAGGGGTCCTGCTTCTTGCCTTCCTCCCAATGCCAACATCATATCCCCCTAATACTTGATCATTGTCCTCTGAGGGTCCTGAGGGTCCAGGTATAGGGCAAGAAAACCGAAGTTCCAAGGACAGGCTTCCTCTGCTGAGCGTGTTTGTCCCATTCAGCCTTCTGCCTTGCAAGACATTGCTCAGGAATGATGGCTAGAAAGGGGAAAAACCCTTTCTGTTCTGCCAGCCAGCATTTCCCTCTGGAATGTTCTCTCTCTTCTTTTACTGCTGGTGAATCTCAATGAATAATCCCTCCCCCTACTTTGACGACTGCTGTCATTCTGGTCACTGATGTTGCTCAGCTACCTCAGTCGCAGCGGGTAGAGATGTGGAATCAACACACAGACTCCGGGAGCTGGAGAGAGAACTGGCAGGAGATAATCCTCAAATCGTAGTCCAGTAGCTCAGTTTATTTTTGGAATGCATACAATTGTTATAGGGTTCGAGTGGGGCGTGCCCATCAACCATACGAAAGCAAGATAGTATCCATAAGCCAATTATCTTCTGCCAATGTAACCGCACTATGAGGATGCTCTAAGTATTGCTATCATCAGGAAGGGTCTTTGTCCATAGGGGAGGGGTTTTCTAAGAAGTTTTCCTGGCCTGGCAGTTTGGCAACGCTAACCACAAGTGCTAAGGATGTGGTTTCACTAACGGCTTGCTAGAGCAGAGCACCCTATCCTGCAGGCATTCCTATCAGGCCTGAACAAGTGTAGATTCTTCAAGCACTCCGAGCTGCACATAGCTGCTAGCTGCTAGCTGCTAGCTGTAAACTGAAAATTATTCCAACAGGTGACATTCCAAGAGCCCTTTTTCTGACAAACATTGAAGTGAATTAATGGTGGGAAGTTCGTTCTGTGTTGTGTTGCTGGGCATTTCATGATATAAAATGTCCAAGATAAAGAAACTTTTTGAAATCATTCATCTGAACCGTTTCAGAAAGGATGTCGCCACTGACATCCAATCTTGCTTTCTCTGGGTGGTGCGACTTGAGCAGTGTGTAGGAGTTTCATTATGTGCATAATTACCCCCTTTCACCTTCATACAAAGGTCCCTTGACAATACTTTGTGTTACTTTCTTGGGCTTTTGTTCCTGGCTTGACAGCCCAATCTATTGGAGCTTTTATATTATTGATGCTTTCTAATTTTTAATTATCTGGAGGTTTGGATAATCTGGGCTTGAGGAAATTCAGCAATAATAATACTTTGCATTCTACTATTACAAATACTATCTCTGGGTCACGTGTGACATTGAATCTTTAAACTCCAACCATCTCCCTAGTCTCTGTCAGTTGACTTTCACAAGCAACAGGAAAAGCAAACTAGCTCATGCAAAAGGTTGGAAGTGTAGGGAAGGGGTAGGGTTGGTTTTCAGAGCTCAGTGTCTCGAGAAAGCACTGTATCTCTGTCTCTCCTTCCTGCTGTTCATGTTCACTCTGTTCACTGAGGGCTGTTCCCCTGTGTTGTTTAGATGGCTCCCACAAGTCTCTTGTTCACACATGCCTCCTGGCTTCAAGTTCAGCAGGAAAGAATAAGCCTCTTGTCTGTTCCTTCTAACAGAAATCTTGGGATCTACTCTCCCTGGTCATAATTAGTTTTTTGGGGGCTCGTGCCCACCCCTGAACCCATGCAACTACAATGACTACTATTATTATCACTTAGCCCTCTACCCAACCTCACCCACCGTAATTAGTCCTTGCAAAGCTAGTATTTGTTAGGTAAATTTGAAAATTTGCCACTGGAAGAGGTCTGCCCTGCCGAGGACCCCCCAGAAAAAGGAAATGGACCTCACCTCAGCCCTGGCAAGTTCTTGACTTATGCCACAGAAAGGAGAAATTCAGGATACATCAAAAGGGGCACAAACATTTATTTAAGAAGGCAAAGAGATTTATCTAGGAAAGCAAGCTATAGTGCAGGATATGCACTCAAAGGGAGATAAAAGCTTTGAGGTGATAAAAGCTTTGGGGGTCTTGGGCTCTTCTTTTTAAAGGAAACTATAAATAGTGAATATGAGAAGTGGGGGGTGGGTAACCTCAGCTTGGTGGGCTCAGTTCTCTTAATCATGGAGCACAAGGCAGGTCACAGTGGTCTGATTCTCTCAGGATATCATTCAGTGGATACATAATGTTTGGAATATACCCATATCATAAATCTCTAATAATATTTTTTCAGTGGCTTTATTTAGTCTGTCTAAAATATGGTGCATAAACTAGAAACAAATGCAGATAATTTGTTTAATCATTTGGACTTACAATACTCTTAAGAAATCAAGGGCTTTTTAAGAATTTAGGCCTGGAGGAAAAGTGGGTTAGGGAATAGGGGTGTTTGAGGGGCTTCTTAAAGTTGGGATCCTTTCCCTTCCCCGTGGGTCTCCTTTCTACCTGTCCTTATTTCTTCTATCCCACTTCAGTATGACACTCCCTGATGAAGGTGCCTTCATGTCCATCCTCAAATTTGCTTCTCAAAGCAAATCTGGAAGGCAAGAACAAGTTCATAAGTGAGAAAATGGGGGAAACAAAAGAATAAAAGAGTTATTTGGAGACCTCCAAGCTAGTTTTCCTGGAAAAGCCAGGAGTATAAACCTAGATCTTTAGAGTTACAGTACCCGTTATTGACCAAGAAAAAAATTGTTGTTATGTGTTGTATCAATAAAACCCAGAGAACAGTTAGACAAGTCACTCTGGTTTCAAGTATTTCACTCTGAACTGAAAATCTCTGAGACTGTGCGAAATTTGCTTCTCTTATAGTTAAAGGAGAGACGAAAGGAAACCCAGACCTCGGGGCTCTGTTCTGACGTGCGTCTATGTGGGTGCTCTGGTCGCTGCTGCAGGGTCCCTGGATGTCTCCTGTCCCCTTCTGTTAGTCTTTCGCTACAGGCTCCTGAAGGACCAGAACCCGGTGGAGAGCTTTCTTTCCTCAAAGCGCCTTTTCTTATGAAGGAACATATAATTTCCCTCACTTTTGAAACTCCAAGATCTCTTCCTTCTAACGGCTCAGAGACCCGGGTGGACTTCCAGCCCCAGGAGGGCCTGTTGGACCGGTTCTGCCCCCGGCCTTTGTCGCGGGTCCAGCCCTCCCGGGGGTGGAGCCCTGCAAAACTTGGACCCCTCCGTACCCCGCCCCAGGCTCGGGATTGGCTGTCCTCTGGCGGAGCCTCAGCGGGAGCTTGGGGACTTCTCGTGGGGAACTTCCTGGAGGGCCACCCTCGGTCTCCCAGGCCACCCCTCGTGCAGCTCTGGGCCGATAGGACCTCGCGGGCCCCTCGCCATGTCGCGGCTCCTCATCCGCGGGGGTCGCGTGGTCAACGATGACCTCTCGCAGGTGGCAGACGTGCTGGTGGAGGACGGCGTGGTGCGGGCGCTCGGCCGCGACCTGCTGCCGCCCGAGGGAGCGCCCGCGGGGCTGCGGGTCATCGACGCGGCGGGCCAGCTCGTCCTGCCCGGCGGCATCGACACGCACACGCACTTGCAGTTCCCCTTCATGGGCTCGCGCTCGGTCGACGACTTCCACCAGGGCACCAAGGTACCCGCCCCGCGCAGTCCCAGGGCTGCGGACGGCCAGGACCCGGTGGCAGGAACGAACCGCAGGGACCCGAGGGTGCGCCGAGCTGGCGTCCCGATGCCCAGTGCGGAGCCTGTTCCCGTAGGCGCCGGGTTTCAGGGGCATCAGACCAGCCTTGGCCACCTTGGCGCCCGCCACTGCTCCCTTAGGGTAATTTGACAAGTTTAAGGCAGTCTTGGTGGCCTCGCCCTCATTTCTCCAAGCCCCATCCTCTCAATCCCCCGGCCCTTGGTGTTCTGTGGAAGTCCACGAAGTTTCTGTACTACCTACAGAGTCTTTCTAAAGTAGGCCCTCCCAGCCACTGTCCCCACCCTTCAGCCCAGCCAAAACCAAATGCAAAATCCATTCACTTAGGAGTCCTGCCTTGTCTCAGAGTTAGTGTGTGGCGGGGGCTGTCTGCTAGGGTAGGAAGCACGCCCCTTCCAGGCCTCACTCCCACTAGGAATCCTCCAGCCCGACCAGAGTTTGAAAGAGAAAAGATCCAGGGATGATCTCCCAGCACCCACCAAGACATCTCACCCCCTCCCTTCTCCCTCTCTGGGGGCATCCAGTGTGGTTCTGATTCTTGCCGCCTGAGTTACTGATGGTGTAGGAGGGCCGTGAGGGAGGTTTGGGTTCCTCTAGAAGAAAGACTAGAAACTGGGCACAGTGAAAGGAGCCTTAAACATGTCCTCATCGTAGCTTCTGGAAACAAAACAGGAAGTTAACAGGGCAGGCTTTACCCGACAGTGAAGTTAAAATTCCACTCTCAGCACTGGGGCTACCGCCAAACCACACATTCTGGAGTCTCAAGTTTGGGACTGCCTGAGAGAAATAGTTCTTTCCAGACTGAATGTGTACTTATTTCTTTAAGGCCAAAGCTCTTCACTTCGGAATGTGTGTGAGGTTTCCCCCAGGATCATGCAGACCTGGAGGTGTATGTCAAATCAGGATTGTTTGGTCCAACTTTAAAGTTGACAGTTTTTTTTCAGATCAGTTTAAAGGATCAGTGTTTAGTTGACTGTCCTCATTTTCAACTCTTTTAATCTCTTTGTACCTCCCCCGCCCTCCAAGTTCTCCAATCCTTTATGATTGACCACTAAGTTTAACAGAAAGAAGAAAGGGAGGTAATTTGACCCAGAGACAAGGATCTGGGGCAGGCTGCCCAAATCAACACTTAGAAAGCTTCTTCCTAGTTACTTATTATTGACCTTTATCATATGGTCAATAAAGTGTTTTTGCAGGACAAATCATTAGCTGCTTTGAAAACTGGCAAGTTTCGTTTTTACATATTCCTTTTCCCCTTTTGCTAAAAAAGTAATGGGTGTTGAATTTTGATTAACTCATTTTTATATTTTTTTAAAGAATTTGTTCAGTTAGATTATAGAAAATTAGTCAAAATGATAGAAAAGTACAAAGAATAAAAATATTACTAATGGAGAATTTGCCTTCAACAACCACTAGTGTTTTGGTGTATTGCCTTTTGCTTTTTAATGTGCTATATTTTACATAACTGAGATCATATTGTGTATATGTATATGATGAGTATATGTGTGTGTAAAAGTGTAAATTTTTGTAATCTACTCTTTTCAATTATAGTGCATACATTTCCTGTTATCACTAAGAATCACACTAACAAAATGCTATATCAGGTTATTCCATTGAACACCCTCTTTTGCAAGGTGGGGAGCTACTGTTAGACATTTGTTCAAAGGCATAGAGTCTTAGTTGCCAGGCCCATTAGCAGTATTCTCCTCACACTGAGAAGTAGCTTTCATTTCTCTCTCCCCTCAAGGGTTGCACATGAAGTAGCAAAAATGAGGAGGAAGGGACATGTCTTCCCTTTCTCAAGATTGTCTATATGTGCATGGAGGTCCTGGAGGGTGGTTTTTAGTCTTTTATCTGTTCCTTTTGGACATTCTGGGATTTTTGTAGCATAGAGAGATTTGCAGTTCCTACCTGAGAAGGCAGGTCCTTGTGGCATATTGTAGTCTGTTGCCAACATATGAAAGGACTTACCCACCAGTTGTTTTTTAGGGTATTTTTGTTCTTAAAAGACTATTGAAACAATAAATAAAAACACATTCATGAGTTTAAGATCATAAGCCCAAAATGATAAGATTAGAGAGATGAAGGTCAAAGACTTAGCAAGTACAAAATTCCTGTTGAATATTAAACAGTACCCATAAAGAGGCTAAGTTACAAAGTCTACTTCAGAATTGGTTGGTTGGATCCAAGAGAGAACAGTTTCCTGCCCCAGAAATCAGTACCCTCTATAAAGGGTACCAGCTGGATAAATGTGGATCACACAAGCACCAAAGTGCTGCCTGAGTTCTGGAGTGAGTGAACCCTGGAGTTCTTTTGTCTTCTCTCCTAGTCTTCACAATAATTTCCAAGGCAATGTTGGTTAGTCTCTGGTTTGAGAAATCAGGGACAAAGAAGCCTTTTGTAAATACTGGTTGTATTATATATGAAACTTGAAAAATGTCTTCTTCTTAGTGCTGTTAAGTAACATTTATCAAGCACTTGCTACATACCAGGCCCTGTGCAGTTATTTTCCAACAATCCTGGTTGCCATTATCAATTTTTCACAACTAAGGAAATTGAAGCAAGTTACCTGGCTAAGGTCTTGTCATACACCTAGTAAATGTCCAAGTGGCTCTTCAAATTCCATTACTGCCTGACTCTATCACTAGAGCTCTTACCTTTTAGACTCTATGCCTTTGAACAAATGTCTAATACTCAGATCTGTCAGAGTGGGAAGTGATGGATGAGTACGCTGTGTAAGGAGCATGCTAATAGGAGATGGCTTTTCTCAAAAATAAAGCAGAGTCATCCTCAGGAAATGCAGTAGTCCTTCACTTTCTCAAAGATGGAGGCAGTTTAGGTCATCAAAATAAATGCGTATCACAGGTATTATCTTTGTAAGGCATTTGTACATACATTTATAGCCATATTATCTCAAAGAGTACAAAAGTGGGTACCTGAAGTACAGAAAGCCATAAAGAAAAAATGATATATCATGCTTTCAGGAGATGGGCCCCAAAAGGTTAGACAGACAACTATTTGCTTTCTGTGTCCACCAGCCTGTCCATTCATAGTATATGACATGTTTGAGGGAGGCTGTTTGTGGTATTCTATTTATTGATCCCTCATTGTGATGGCACCTAATTTTTAAAAGAAATATAGGTCAACTAAAGGTTATATATTTTGTAAATTTAATTCATGTCAAAGATTGGTTTAAAGCCTGCAATTGACTGACTTAATTACAGGTAAAAGCTTTCTATCTGATGTAACTAATGGAAATAATGTTCTGCTTTATGGAAATCATATTTCATTTTGTTGTTCTATACTGGATGTACAGTGGTCTTCTAATAATTCAGTATTCATGAGGAAGGACAATAGGATTTTTTAATTCAATGAATATTCAATAAAGGTGAAGGAATTACAATTTTGTTTTTATTATGTCCCATGATAAGAGGGTCAATTAAAAGACTTCAGCAAGTTTTCAAATATTTATGTTTATGTTTGTACATTCATGCAGGTCGGAGTGAATGGAGTCCCATTAAAAATCTGGTAGAGGGGCTGGGATTGTGGCTCAGAAGTAGAGCGCTCTCCTAGCATGTGTGAGGCACTGGGTATGATCCTCAGCATCACATAAAATAAAATATTATGTCTGCCTATAACTAAAACAAACAAACAAAAACCTGGTAGAGTCAGTAGCTAGAAGTAGGATCCTCTTTTTTAAAAACTGGAAAAACATTCATCACACTTTTTTTTTTTTTGTCTTTTTGGTGAAGGGCAAAAATTTCTCAAAGTTATTGAAAAAGGAATCCATGCTTTGCTTTGGAACTTTTTTGGTAAAATGCCATCGAGGTGATTACTTAGAAGGCATGTGATTAACACACATTTATGGTTGTATTTATAGAGCTTTCTCACCTTGTGGAAGAGCTGTGCTTCAGAAACCCTGAACTTCCATTTTCTGTCATTTGCCAGGGCTGGGCTTCAGTGAAGAGCTGGGTGGACTGACCCCATGACCTCGGGCAAGTCACTCCCTCTCTCAGGGTTGTCACCCTTTCCTTATCTGTGAAATGAGGCATTGGTAGGACAAACAACAGTTTTGTTGTTAAAAGGCATAAAATATATGTATGCTTCACCTCTAGCCCTCAATAAGATTCTGGTACATTATAGTCACTCAATATACACTCACTGAATGAATAAACTTCTTTTTTTAAAAAAGGAAAATACAGAAGAGAATGAAGAAAAATAACATCCCAATCACTTATAACGTCACCATTTTGCTACCTGTTTTATATTTTTCTTTTTCTTCTTGCTATTTGTTTCAGAGTTTTTAGCTGGGGAAGAACATATGAACTTTTTTTTTATTCTACTAAATGGTTTGTAGTCAGCCATGTGCATTAAACATTTCCCCATATCCTTAAATTTTATAATTAGAGAACATGATTTTTCTGGTGCCATTATTCTCTCTGAGGCCGAGTCTTATTCTTCTCTCTGGCCTCAGTGTCTCTTGAGCATCAGGCCAGAGTTCCTGTCTTCAGATATCACAACCTGGATGTTGCAGAGCCCCTCAAACTTAGCCTTTTGCAAACCCAATGTATTGTCTCTTCCAAGTGCCTGGCCTGTTTTTCTTCCTGTTTCTCAGACTGTTAATGGCTACGCTTATCTCTATGATGGGTACTTTGGACCTTCCAGGGTTTTTTATTTTGTTTTTTGTTTGGTGTATTTTGAACCTTAACTGCCAGGTAATACCAAATAACCCCAGATAGAGGATTCTTCAAGATGATCGCTAGCTTCCATTAACTCAGCCAACACATATTTATTGCAAATCCATCAAATGCCAGGCATTGTGGTTGACACAGGGGTGATAGAGATGAAAACCACCGTCTTTGTTCTCAGCAGCAGATAGACCACAGGTATATGAGCCTCTAACTTGGGCCTAAGTAATAAATTTCAGTCAGTAGGATTTGGGCCTTGTAGACTTAGCTCTGATGGTTGTGACTAGTTTTGAGTAAATATTTGAGGTCTATGACAGCTGGCACTTGCCCTTTCACAAAGTCACCATCGTACTGGTCAATCCCCAGGCTGTGTTTCTGAGCAGGTTAGGTGGCTGATAAGTGAGACAAGGATCTACCCCTCAACACCTCTGTGAACTTTATTCTCACATGTCCAGTAACAAATGGAGGGGGGACACTTCAAATATTCAGTTAAGTTTCATTTCATCCAATAGGGAAATTGCCTGTTATGGTGGCAATCATGAATTCCTGAGGCTTAAGAATTGTTTACACATAAAAGCAAAAACCTAAAACATTAGCTTAAAACAGAACAAAATGCAATCTGTTTACATCAAGAAATCCTTTGAGGCATGTCAATGGAAATAGACAATAATTTTGTTTGCATTCCGAGTGAGCCCTGATTAGGGGGTGGGGGCTTTGGACAAAACTGAGCATTCAGCCTTCAGATGAGCTCACAGTCTGCATTTCATATTAACACTGTCATTTGAGGATCTAGGAAACTACATGGCCGGGGCCAGTGATATTTTGGGGAAATGATATTTTATATTAATCTGCAAAACTTCCACAGCTTTTCTAGTTTGCCGTCAGAAAAGTCAACCATTATTATTTCATTGCATCACTCTTGGGAGGAATTGGCCCCTTCCTTCCTTTCTCTGTTAAACATTTAGAGAATATTTATGTGGCAGACACTATCATGGGCACAGGGCATACAGAGATGAAACATCATCAATTTCACTGAGGGATAGAATAAAAATTCCCGATTTTAGTGTGTAGCCAGGGTTAAGAATCGACCCCTAGACTAGGTAGATAAGGGAGCAGGGGAGGCAGGAGCATGAGTGACATCTCTCTCTGAGGTTAAAAGGGACTGAAAGGTCTCAGAGAGGAAGGATGGTGTTGCTAAAGTGGAGTGAGTGGGTTGGGAGGGGGTAACTTATTACAAAGCCGAGGAGACAGCTCCAGTTGAGAACATGCAGGGAATTCGGGGCTGTGTGACAATGGTGTTTTCTTCATTTTAAGAGCATCAGGAAGTCAAAGAAGCCTCAGAAATGGGCAGTGACCCTGGGCAGGGTGCCTCTTGCCTTGCGGTTTAGTTCATATTGTCTCTGGAGGATTGGGGGGACTGCTCCCCAGCTGCTCACAGCGGTTACCTGCTCAATAACACACCCTCTCTCTGGTCTTCTTTCTCTGCTTTTTTCTTCCCTTTCTATTTCTTTACTCCTCTGTGTAAGTCCAGCCAGGAGGAGATGAAGAAGAGATTCCTGGAGTAGATAGGAGGTGGCCCAGAGGGTCTTTGGGAATGGACTGGACTTGAGAGTTCAGGGAAGAATTCAGAGAGGTGAGGTTCCAGGGGGATTCTTCAGTATCTAGTTTGCACAGTTGGGTAGATAATAGTGTGATCAATATTTCAAATTTTGGGAATCCAGAAGCTGAGGGTAAACAGAAACGTGCAGGAAGGGCATCATGACAAAGTTGAGTGCACTCTGGATTGGGGTCATAAATCAAGATTCTGAAGTTTGTTTTTGTAAATCATAATGACTACAAGAAGGCTGAAAAGAGCTTTTCTCCCTAAGGCTCAGCTGGACTATTGGATTTTTTTTTTTCTTTTGCTTGGGCAGATCAGATCCTGTGACTCATTTTGCTGAAACAAAGTCAGTTGTTTTTGGATAAGCTGAAAAATGACAATTTGGCAGCCCCAAGAAGAGGAAGAAAAGGCTTTGGGAGATTTTCCATAATGATTTACAAACCTAAGGCATTCTTAAATAAAATCTTGTGTTATGTAACATTATGGCCCACTCTTGGTCAGAGTTGATCTTCATTCAAGTTCCATTGCGTTTGTTCTGAAGACATCATAGGCTTCCCTGCCCCCCCAACCTCCCAAAGAGGATTTGAGATAAATTGGAAGCTTTTCAAGGGAGAACAGCCAAAGTAATTAGGAACTGAGAGAATTGATTTATGAGCCAAGATTAGAAAAGGTAAATGCATTTTGTTTGGCTAACAGACAAATAAAAGTGGAGAGAAGTCAATCAGAAGTACAAACAAAGAGAACCATTAGTTTTCCTCTAGTGACAGCAAAGACCTTCAGACCCACTGTCTCTCTCCCACTCCCCAGTGTCTCTAAATTCATCCCGGTCCAGGGTGAAAAGGGGAGGAAGGGTGAGGAGGAGAAACAGAACAAGAAGGAACAAATAAAAGATAAGTGATGCTCCTCTCCTTTCTCCTAGTTAATTAGGGAAGTGGAGCATTTGTGATCAATCCTTCCTATTCAAGAGCTTTGGAACTGTGGCTCAAGGAAGCCCTTTGACCAGAACGTCTTCAGTCTAGTAAGAAGACCATCAATAGTTCTGTCTTCACTTACAGACCAAGTATAGGTATATATGTCTGTGTCATCTGTGTAAAATATTTTTCTTAAAAAAGCTTTGCTTTTACTATAATCCCAGCGCTTTGGGAGGCTGAGACAGGAGGATGGCTAGTTCAGAGCCAGCCTCAGCAAAAGCAAGGCACTAAGCAACTCAGGGAGACCCTCATACTCAGGATGTTCCATAGTTAACCTGTGCTCTTTCTAAATGGTGGGTGGTGCTTCTCCTCCGTCCGCTCAGCTGCCCTCTTTTCAGACAAACCCATCAACTCTCACTGGACTCCCTTTGAGCTTCCAAACAACCATTGCCCTGACTTCCTCCTGTGGGCACCGCCATTTTTTTTTTTATGGTCCCCATTTGCCTTAATTCGGCCCTATTCTGCTAAACTGCTGACTCCTCTTTTCCTGGGTGCCTTTCTCAGGGTCTGCCCTTGTGCATTCACTTTTCATGGAAGGACAGGCTTTGGAGCCTGGTGACCCTGATTTCAATCCTGCCTTTGTCTCTAGTTGTGAGACTGTGGCCAAGTTATTTAATGGTTCTCTGTTCCTTTCCTTCACTCTAAAATGGGGTTAACAGCACTGCAGAGCTGTTGAGATGATTAAAATATGCCAAACCTCAGAGTAGTTCCTGGCACATGAAAAGCACTCACTATGGGTTAGATGTTCTAATTACTGGCAATTTCCATGTGTATGTCCTACTCTTTATTTAAATCTGACCTTCCTCTGATCTCTGAGTCAGTATTTTCCTCCTCTAAATTCCCTTTTCTCTGTTCCTCTTTTAGGGAGCTTAGTAACTTTTACTTCCCTTTAACTATTTCTATACTATTATTAATTATAAAACCAGATTTACTGTCTGTTAATATAATTATTTTATTATGATTTGTCCTTATCTTTCTATTTTTCCCTCTGGACTACATACACCTTGAAGGCAAAATCTTTGATTCTTTGTGTGTCTCTCCCCCTACTTCCTTCACTTCATGCAGTGTCTATACAGGGTAGACTTTTATTATAATAAGCTTATTAAAATATGATTTATATGCAATAAAATTCATCCACTTAAAGTATACAGGCTCTTCATACATTCACATGATTGTACCACTGTGTTAGCTTTCTGTTGCTGTAACAAAATAACTGAGATAAACAGCTTAAAGGAGGAAAGATTGATTTTGCCTCCTAGTTTCACAGGTTTCGGTCCATTGTCATTTGACTCCATCGTTTCTGGGCCTGTGATGAGGCAGAACATCATGGTGGGGAGGTTGTGGTAGAGCAAATCTGCTCAGCTCATGGCAACCAGGAAGCAGAGATTATATTAAAATATAATTTATATGCAATAAAATTCATCCATTTAAAGTATACGGGCTCTTCATACATTCATATGATTGTGAGAAGAAGCAGTGGGGTCTGGGGACAAGATATAGCCTTCAAGGGTATACCCCTAAGGACCTGGTACCTCCAACTAAGCTCCATGTCCTAAGTTGACACCATTGTCTAAAAGCCCACCAAATTCTGAACCCATCAGTGGAGCAGTCTATCGATGATGTCATGGTCCTCCTGATCCAATCACCTTCCAACGGCTGCCCCTCTGAGCACTGCTGCTTTGAGGACCAAGACTTCAGCACATGAGCATTTGGGACATAATTAAGATCCAACCCGTAACAGCAACCCTCACCATAATGAGTTTCAGAACTTTTTAACATCCCCTCCTCCACACGCAAAACGCCACCTTCCCTTTAGCTACCACCCTATACTCTTCTCCATCCCCTCCAACCCCAAGCAACCACTACTCTGCTTGCCATTTCTGTGGATTTGACCCTATTGGACATTTAATATAAATGGAACCATACAATGTGATCTGTTGTGACTGGTTTCCTTCACTGAGCATCCTGTTCTCAAGTCTCATTCATGGTTTAGCCTGTATCAGTACTTTATCCTTTTGATGCCAAATACTATTCCATTGTATGAATAGACCACATTTTGTTTATCCATTCATGAGCTGATGACTGTTGATCAGATTCAAATACCAAAGTACCTGACATAAACAACTGAAAGGTAAAAAATTTATTTCAGGTGACAGTTTCTGAGGTTTTAGTCCATGGCCAACTGGCCCCATTGTTCAGGGCCTGAAGCAGGACAGAACATCATGACAGAAGAATGCTGCTCAGCTAATGGAAGCTGGGAAGTAGAGCAGAGAGGTCAGGGACAAGACACAGGCTAAGCGTACACCTCCAGGTACCTAGTTCCTCCAACTATGCCCTACCTATCTATGGTTCCCATCTTTCCCAGCAGTTGATTCAAATTATTAATCCATAAAATAGATTAATCCACTGATGAGGTTAGAGCCCTCATAATTCAATCACTTCTCAAAAGCCCCACCTCTGGACACTGCTGCTCTGAGACCAAGTCATCTCCATATGAGCCTTTAGTGCACATTCCAGATCCAATCCATAAGAATGGATAGATGGATTGTTTCTGCTCTTCAACTACAATGGAAAATGTTGTCTTGAATATTCGCATACAGGTTTTTGTGGGGACGTGTTTTTACTTCTCTTGGATGTATACCTAAGGGTAGGATGATTAGGTCACATGGTAACTATGTTTAATTTTCTAAGGAACTCAAGACTGTTTTCCAAAATGGCTCCATCATTTCAGATTCCCACCAGAGGCATATAGTTGATCTTCTGTAATGTGGGTTCTGCAACTGTGGATTTAACCAACCATGGATTGAAAAACATTTTTAAATTGCATCTTTATTGGACATGTTCAGGCTTTTTTTCTTGTCAGTATTCCCTAAATAATATAGTATAACAACTATTTACAAAGCCTTTATACTGTATGGGGTAGATAAGTAATCTAGAGATAACTTAAAATATACAGAAGAATGTGAATAGATTTCATACAAATGCTATTCCATTTTTCTAAGAGACTTGAACATCCATAGATTAGGGAGTCCTGAGGGATTCTGGTACCAATTTCCATGGACACTAAGGGATGGCTATGTCTAGTTTCTCCATGTCTCATATGCAGTAAACTTTTCAAAGGGAAAGAATAAGTTTTGTAAGCTTAATTTCCAATTCAGTAGATCTAGAAAAGTACTTTCTTCTAACAGTATGTTACATTAGAAAAATGCTCTTCATTCTCAAGGGATGTTTGTGTTGTGTTGGGAAGACACTTTGAGAAGGAAGAAGGTGAGAAGATAAATCAGTATCCAAATAAAAACACATCCTAAGATTTTTTTTTTCTAGTATTGTCACTATACCAATAGGGATTTCTTAGGAAATGCAAATATGTATATTTTTTGGCATGAATAAAGCCATGTAATATATAAAGGCAGAGATAAAGTATAGAATCCTGTACAACAAACGAGTTTTCTAAGAGCCAAAATAATTGAAGTAGAGCCAAGTGACTTAAGGAAACAAAAAAATCTATTGAAGTAAGCAAGAAAAAGGAGGTAGAATAGAGCTGGCAGTCCAGGTAGGACATGGGAACATTTGGTGCATCCAGAGGGCCGTGTGAGGAGGGTGACACGGGTGTGATTGGAAGGCATGGGAGAGAGGCTGGTGGCACTGCCTTCCTCCATTGCCATACTACCATGTTTCTGGAGATGAGATGATGTAGGAAAAGTGGAGGTAGTCCTAATTCTGAGAGAAGGGTGCAAAACTCATGATACAGCATGCACTGAAGCTTACAAATCCCTTGCATGAGTCAAACTCTGTACTAAGTCCTTTATTTACAAAATCCCACTTTAATCCTCCTAACAGGCCTGTAGGTTGGGTGCAATTGTTGTCCTCACTTTGCAGATGAGGAATTGAAGGCACACAGAGGTTAAGAAATTGCTCAGCTAATAAGTGTTGAATCTGAGCTTTGTGCTCTGGAGCCGGAGAGCCTCCTGGGGCCTTGTCCTAAATCACAGTGCTATCGCTCCTCCATGTCTGTATTTGTTTTCTTCACCTGCATTGTTTGAGTACAACAATTAAAAGCACATTAACCACCCTGTGGTTGTAGTTTAAATGAAATCAATTTTAATAATTAGTCCAAGGCGTTTGATTTAGTAACAGTTTTTAAATTAGTTGTAACAAAATGTAATGTAATATAATAGGCCAGGAGGTATATGGAGAATTGAGATAGAATGCAGGGACTTACAGGACACTTTAAGAAGATTCAACTTTATTCCATATGCAGTGAGAAGCATCAAGTTTTTAAAATTCTTGTGTTTTTTTTTAATTGACACAAAATAACTACATATTTATAGGGTACGATGTGCTGTACATATATCGGTTGTGTAATGATCAGATCAGAGTAACTATCATATTTATCACCTCAAACTTTCTGCTTGGTGAGAACATTCAAACTCTTCCCTACAAGCTGTGTTGAAATCTACCCTACACTCTTGTTAACTGCGATCACCTACCATGCAATAGAATGCCAGAACTTATTCCTCTTGTCTAGCTGTAACTTTGTCCAAGCTGACCAACCTCTGGCCAACCCTTGTCCCCTTTAACATTTGAAGTCCAGTGGCCACTGGCCAATTTGTACTTTGGAAATATCCCTCTGCAATGAGGGCTTGCATGAAGAAGGGAGCAGAACTGGAGAGATGAAGACCGATCGAGACTGTTAACACAGTCGGGGTGAGAGAGGGTTCTGAACTAACCAGAGGGGCCGCAATGGATAGAGGGACAGTTGTAAACCAAAGAAAACCAATGTCAGAGGGAAAGGCAGGAACCCTGTCGGTTTTCCAGGATCCTGGATGGATCCCAGGGCAGTTTATTAGGGTCCAACACGGACCCTATAAAATGGAATTTTACTATAGTGAGTATAGTTTCTTGAGGGGAAAAAATGTTTGAACCTCTCACACTTTTCCATTTTGGCTTTTCTTTACAGTCCTTGCTGTTTTCTTCCAGTCAAGGCCACTTTCACCTTATCAGATTTGTCATTCTTTTTTTTGCAGAAGCAATGCCAGCAGTTTAAACACTTCAAACTTTAATTTATGGGCCGTCTACCCATGTCCCTCTGGGTCTTTTAAATAGGCAGCATCATTGTACAATTTTCTGGACCCATCAAGTTTCCCCAAGTACTTGCAAATACACATTGCTCTAGGTGATAAGTGACTTGGCTAGAAATGGATGGCTAACTTGTCGAAACCCTCTTGTGATTCCAGGCTGCTCTGGCAGGAGGCACCACCATGATCATTGATTTTGCCATCCCCCAGAAGGGTGGCTCCCTCCTTGAGGCCTTTGAGACCTGGCGCAGCTGGGCTGACCCGAAAGTCTGCTGTGACTACAGCCTCCACGTGGCTGTGACGTGGTGGAGTGACCAGGTGAGGCATCTGGGTTCCAATTTGTTCCTCTTAGTCCCCTTCTTCTTGCTCTGCCCAAGAGCAAGAACCTGGTAACGTCAAAAGGCAAGACTCTAGTAGTGTCGGCTGCTTGGAGACTTGAGGGAGGACACTCCATTGCACGCTCTTTTGTCGTATTTGAATTCTGAATTCTGTGAAGAATTATCAATTTAAAAAACTACAATAAAAAATACATAAAGCCACTAAGATAAATCCTTTATGCTCCTTCATGCAGCTTCTCCTAATATTTAATGCATGAATTTTAAATACTTTAAGTGTAATTTTAAAGTTCTGATTTCTCTTTTTCTCAGCTTCAACATTCCCAGAATCTTGTGGATTCTCCCACTGATTAGAACTTCAATTAAAAGTGCTTAGGTTCTGGGGAAAAAATTAAGGAGATTTTATATCTAGAATTCCTTCAAATTAAATGTCTCCTATCCCTCCCCTGACACTTTGTTGAGAGAGGGGAAACAGACTAGCACCATTTCCAAGGCCCTCTCTCTGCGGTTTCCTGACCTGGACCCTCCTGTACAGCTCTGCTGATGCTACCCCCTGGCAACCGTTCATAATGTAGTCTAACCTCTAACCAGTCTTCCAGGTCCACTCATGACTTAGGCCACTGCAGAAAAGATAACAAGATTCAGACAACAAAGACTGTTTAAAGAGCTGATAAAATATGTTGATTTTGCCCTGTAAATTTGTGTGTGCCTTGGAAGAAACTTTTAATGGGGATTTAAATCCCAACTCGTTTTTCCACATTGTACATCATTCAGATATCTTTTTGTCCAGAAGAGTTCACTATAGCAACATTATCTGAGTATCTCAGGCTCCCACCTCTTCCCCCAAATTGGGCTTTAGATATCAAGTTATTATAAAATGAGTAATTTATATTTAACAGATAGTTCAACAAATATATGATAGCAAAGTTTACAGTCACAGTTAAAGTTGATGTTGATTTTTCTCCAAAATTCCATTCTAAGTGTTGCATCTTTTCTCTTTTATGCCTTGAAAGCACATTTTTCTTTCCTCCTTCCCTCCCTCCCTCCAGTTTTTATTTTATAGGACGGAGCAGAGATGATACTGTTTGCCCTTATCAGTCTCCTCACACTTTAATATGCACAGGGATAACCTGGTGACTATGGTTAAAATGTAGGTTCTATTCAGTTGCTATAACCAAGCTTCACAAACAGAATGACTTAAACAACAGAAATGTATCATCTCCCCTTCCAAAGGCTGGAAGTCCAGGATCCAGCCGTCAGCTGGGTTGGTTCCTTTTGAGGATGCAAGGAAGTTCCAGATCTCTGTCCTGGGCCTCATAGCTCACTGTGATCTTTGGTGTTGCTTGTCTTGCAGAAGCTTCACAGCAGTCTCTGCCTCTATCTTCACATTGTGTTGTCCCTATGTGCAAGTCAGTGTCGGTTTCCTGATTTTTTAAGGCCACCAATCATATGGGATTAGTGTCCATGCTAATGACTTCATCTTAACTAACATCTGCAGTGACCCTCTTTCCATATAAGGAGTTGGGATCCAACATATGAATTTTAGAGGCACAGAAGTCAACCCATAGCAATAGTGCAGAACCGGGTGGATCCTGAGACTCTGCATTTCTGGCAAGGTGATGCAGATGCTGCTGGTTCAGGTACCACTTTTGGAGGAGTAAGGCTTAAGCCTCTGTGCCTGAGGATAGCAGATTGGGACTTCCCATGGATGTGGATGAAGGGATGATTATTTTCTACTAACATATACATCCACATCTTCTCCTTCCTCCTTTTGGGAACTCTTCCTGTGGCTTTAGACTTGATGTCACTTAAGCTTCAAGTCCTTCTAGATCCATGATTGCTTCTATTGCAGCCACATGGCTTCCTCTTCATTTTCTAGAATAATTTCCTCCGACTGGGAGATGGATGCAGAGAAGTTTATACCAAATATAGAAATGAAGTACCTTGGGGAAAGCTATTAACTTTTTCATGATTTAAAACATCAGAGCAGCAGCAATTCATCAGATAAAATAGTGTGTATGGTGAGAGGAAGATTAAGAACTTCCCTGCATATTTCTGGAACTAAGTTTTTTCTCCTTATTTTACTGATTTCTTTTCTGAACGTAATTTTTTTGGAGAATGTTGAAACTATTCAAGAGTGACACATCGTTGTTGTTGTTGTTCCCATTTAGGTTAAAGAAGAAATGAAAATCCTTGCCAGAGATAAAGGTGTCAACTCTTTCAAGATGTTTATGGCCTATAGAGATCTGTACATGGTGGGAGATAAGGAGCTCTACGCAGCCTTCTCTCAGTGCAAGGAAATTGGTGCAATTGCTCAGGTCCATGCAGAAAACGGAGACTTAATTGCAGAGGTAAGCATTTGCATTCCAACCCTTCTACAGAAATAAAAGCAGCCATAACTTTGGTGAAGATGATTGGCCTAAGAAGTGAACTCATTCAGGGCAGTGAAGGACACAAGGACCGAACAGAAACTGATTTTCTGTGGCTCATAATTATTTGACTTGCTTACTTAAGCCCCTGCTCTGAGTTTTAGTCAACTGATATACACACTGGTGAGGATTTCCCTTTTTTAAAACAGCTACCTATATTAGATTCTAATCATGTGCTATTGTAAAAACACATGTAGCTTTCCCTGTGGTCCTCAGCAGTTGTTTTTTGTTTGTTTTATTAGTAGTTTGGGCTGCTGGGTTCCAAATGCTAAAGCGTGGACAGCATCAGTGTAATCTGGTGACTTAAGCAGTGTATTAGATAGCTTTTGAAAGGCTCTTCTCTTTTCAGAAACTGGGAATTAAAATGTACTCTGGAGGAATCTGGATGATATTTATTTCTCATGTTAGTTCCATTATTAATGCCCAAAGGGTGCACTATCTGCAAGATTTAAAGAGCTGTCTCTTACTCTTTATATTAGCAGATTTTTTTTCTCCCCAGGCTCAGCTCCCATTACAGTGAGTGAGATTGAGGCTCAGTGGCCAGCAGGCAGTGGAAGTAATGAGAAGAGGGCATGAGCTGTAAAATCAAACAGACCAGGTTTAAATTTGACTCTTCCATTTCCTGGCTGCATGACATGAGTGAGTCATTTTACCACTCGGATTCTTGACTTTCTGCCTGTGTGTGTGTGTGTGTGTGTGTGTGTAAGAAATAAAATTTTGGAGTAGAGAAATAATTGACCCAGCATTATTTACTGGATTGGGTTGGTGAGACAGCAATGACTACCATTAGGTTAAAAAAAAAATTAAGCTAATCACATAATATTTTATAATGAGTCACTTCAACAAAGATCTGTATGTAGTATTTGGTTTTGTTTGTCTGAAACAATATTCTGTTCTTAAATATGGACATTGCTTTTCAAAGAGTGTAATTAGAATGAGCCTCATATCTTTTTTTTTTTAACTTTTCAATCAAAAGAATTTGGTGGTGAAAATATGCATATGAAAAATTAACATATGGTATGGGTATACTGAAGTCATTTTTACCAAATATGCACACTGTATACACACATATGCACATACACACACACTTACATACACATCACACATACACACTCCTATACTTAGCACCTCTAAAAAATTCTAAGTACCTTTAATTTTTGATGAAGTAACAATAAACAATATTTGTTGTTGGCAAACCTTCCTGTTGTCTTTTTACATTCTTGCTGTCCTTTTAGGAGGCAAAGAAGATGCTGGCACTGGGGATCACAGGCCCCGAAGGCCACGAGCTGTGCCGACCAGAAGCCGTGGAGGCAGAGGCCACGCTGAGGGCCATCACCATAGCCAGCGCTGTGAACTGCCCTCTCTATGTGGTGCACGTGATGAGTAAATCTGCAGCCAAGGTGATCGCAGATGCAAGGAGAGATGGTAATTCCTGAGTAAGACCACCCTTACAAGTCAATCCTAGCTGAAGAGGGGGATAAGATACCTGTAGCCTCTGCCTTTGCTGGTGAGAGAGTTGCATGTAAATGCTCACAACTTTTCTTCCCCCCTTTTTAATTTCATCCTGTCCTTCCTGTTTCATCCTTACATGTATCTATTTTTTTTTTCTTTGTTTACTCATCTTCATGGTTGCCCATCTTCCTTCAGGTTATTTCTTCCTTATCTTTGGGACCTCAAACCGTTTCTTTCAGTTCATGGCCTTCCCTGCCACCTCATGAGCAGCCATATTTTCATCCGATGGCCAAATGCAAAGTTCACCAGTTAATTTGAAAGAGGCTTCCTCACCTCTTAGGCATCCCCACTCCCTCCCAGGATCTGAATCAGGCTGGTGCAGGGCGCATGGTGCATGCTCAAAATTTTTCTTTTGAATTGAATTGATTTGTCTGAGAGCAACTTGGGTGTTGGAGTAATTAAAGCAATTATCTAGTACAAACAGTATTTCAAATGATGATTATTTGAAGACTTTAAAACCAAAGTTATTTGGGGCTGAGGCTGTGGCTCCGTGGTAGAGCACTCGCCTAGCATGTGTAAGGCACTGGGTTGGATACTCAGCACCACATAAAAATAATAAATAAAATAAAATTATAAAGATATCACATCAATCTTTAAAAAATAACTTTGGTTATTTTTATCCCAAATTACCTATTTGCCTCTGTTTTCTAGTTCATCCTGGCATATAGACATCTTAAAAGAAATAGAAAATCTCCTATTCATGATAAGAGTTGAGCCAAGAAATAATTTCCTTCAGTTGCAACTACTGGTAAAGGAAGGAGAAAAAACAAAGTGGTGCATTTTATTCAATGACTTGGGGCCTTGCTGTGTTGTGCTATAGCTTCTATCGTCTCACCTTTAGAAACTGAGGAAGGTTTGTAAATCATCTGGTTGGCTTCCCCGACCCCGAAGCTGGCTACATAGTTTATGTGCATTATAGAAACTATGAAAGTGGATTTGGAGTGTACATAATTGGTACTAACAAAAAATTATTAAAATTGCTTCTTGTAAGGAGATCCAGTAAGGATTTTGTGAGCCATATGCACTTTTTAAAATGCAATCAATCAACACTTGTGTTAAGAGTGAGCTTAATTTCACACAAATGTCACAAAGGTCTTGGTCCCAACTATTTCAGATTGCTTGTCTCCCACATGTCACATATGATAGAATTGCAGGATAAAAGCAGCCCTTCAAGAAAATACTGCATTTATAGTTTTACGTTATTCCCACCAGATGGCGCCGTTGCCAACTCTATGGAATTGGTAAGGTTTCCAGTGTGAGTGGAGCAAAGTTCAGAAAATGATTTAGGGAACAGTAAAGCCAGCAGAAACGGTCGCTCCTAATCCACCAGTATGATTTTGTCAGTTCTGTCAGGAAGCAGTTTCTTGTCCTTGGGTACTTATTTGATACTGGGATACAGTTCCATTAGGATCAGAGTAAAGATCTGGGAAGGATTTTAAGGCTGTAGATGGTAAATAAGTATGAACATTTTAATTTTGTTTTAAATTTAGTTTTAATTTCAATTTTATTTCAAATATGCAAAACATTTACACAGTCCAAAAGTCAAAATTCTATATACAAAATGTTAAGGAACATCTTATTTTTTCTTCTCTAACTCCATCTTGTCATATCCCATAGTAATTTTTTAGTTAATTTATATTTACAGTTTCTCTTTACAATATATATATATATATATATATATATATATATATATATATATATATATATATATATATATATAATATTCTAATTACTCTATCTTTCCTATATAAAAAGGAGCATAATACATAGCATTTTAAACTTTGCTTTTTTTCTCTCATTTGATAATAATGTCCCAAAGGTCAGCCTTTTTAGGTGTGGAGATTTTTCTAGTTCTCTTTCATGGGCACAGTGTACTTCACTGTATTTATCCAACTAGTCACCTCTTGATAGACACTCAAGTTGATTCCAGTTTTTAGTGATTATAAAAAAACCCACAATATTGTCTTATGCATATGTTATTTCATGTGTGTGGACAGTGAATTACTTTCCGATCGATATTATAATAAATGACCACAAACTTGGTAGATTGAAACAATAAAAATTTATGATCTTACCATTCCAGAGGTCATAAGTCTGAAATAGATCTCACTGGACTGATGTCAGGGTGTCTGCAGGGCTGTGTTCCTTTCCAGAGACTCTAATTCTCTCTTTCCTTGCCCTTTGCAACATCCAGAGGCTGCTCACACTCCTTGGCCCATGGCCCCTTCCTCCATCTTCAAAGCCAGCAGCAGTGGGTGGATCCCTTCTCACATCCTTTATTCTGACCTCCCATTCTGCCTCTCTCTTACACTTTAAGGATCCTTGGTTTGCATTGAACCCACTCTATTAATTGGAGATCATCTCCCCATCTCAAGGCTCTTATTTTAGTCACATCTATAAAATCTCTTCTGCCATATAAAGTAACATACTCGTGTGCTACAAGAATTGTGATATGGACATCGTTAGGGATCCCTTATTCTGCCTAATGCAGAATGGTATCTTCATGGTAGATTCCTAGAGGTAGGGATAGTGAATACAGAATATTTAAATGTTGCCTCGAGTGTTATTGTTTAGTCAGATTTATTGTAATAGTATTTGTGAAAACCCCCTAATGTTCAGTTGTTGAAGACGCAGTGGAGTCCAGAATAAAAGGCACGAGAGATTTCCCACCCCTTGCATGTGCCCTTGCAGTGAATGAGGCCTGTGACCAAGAGGAACCAGAAGGGAGAGCGAGTTGGAAATTAACAGGGTCAAGCTGTTCATGTGGTGACTGCATCCAGCAATCCCAAGTACAGACTCCTGGGGAGTGTACAGGGACAAGAGCTGGGGGACCACATGGGCTTTTGCGAAAGATTCAGCTACCCTATATACATTCATTTATAATCTAACACAATTTATGAACATAAAAGAGTAATATAGACCTATTAATTGTTACCTTAAGTAAGAAATAACTCCTCCTTACAGGTTTATAATATGAAAGTTGCCCATTTGTAAATACTTTTGCCAGCCCATTCTATCTTCTAGGACTTTGACACTCACAGTGGGTCCCTAGAAGGCAGCATTGTCATGGCCTGGGAGCCTGTGCAGAATGTTGGCCCCCATCCCAGGCCCACTGACTCAGTATGCACTTCTAACTGGACTCATATGCATATTAAAGTCAGAATCCCTGTTTCAGGAGACACACAGGATATTCAGTTATTGATTGTCTCTATTGTAGTAGCCTATAAATACAATGCTATTTAAGTTGATTTTACTGTTCAATCACCAACTCTACACTCAGAAGAGAGGGAACGTGATTTTAACAACCAACATTGTCCAGCGCTTAATATGTGCCTGGCACATAGTAGTATTTTAATATCTTTTATCTTACTTCGGGTTTTACTCTATATTATCTTATCAGCATATTTTCATGTGTATTATTACTTTTAATTGTCATAATAATGTTTCAAGCTCAATTTTATCACTGTTTAGTGACTGGTGAAGCTGAGGCTTGGGAAAGATGACTGGTAAATTTAGCTGAAGAGCACATTATCAGTAAGTGCTAAATCTAGAACTCAAGCCCAAGTCCATCATCCCAAAGCCAAACTTTTTTTGTTATTTTTCATCTTAATCTAGGAGAAGTTGGTCTCCAGTTGGGGAAATGCAGATATCTAGTTTATAGTTAATTGACTTGGAGTTTAAAGAGATCAAGTGATTTTTGGTTTTTGGCATTATCTTTTAAAATTTTACTGAAGGCATCATCACCATGTTGTTATTTTTATAAGTATTAAAAACATGGAAATGCCAAGAATGGAAACATCTGCCAAGAATGGAAATGAACAAGTATTTAATGGAAAGTAAACACCTCCTATCCCTCTCAGTTCACTCTTCGGCGCCAACGATTTTATCATCTCTCTTTAGTTTTGGTGGTTATCTCCAAAATTCTAAACTCGGAGTATGAAAACACTGATTTGTGATTTCTTACAGTATCACCTGGCTTTCAGCTTGGAAAATGAGTAAATCTTACTCCCTGAGAGGTCACTTCGAATGGTGTACCTACATTTATGAGCTTTGGCCATTGCTTTTAGTGGTATCTTCCTTCTCCACCAAGACGAAGAAGGAGCTGAGAGGCCCTGGGTGAACCTCACTGCCTCCTGACCTCCACCCACTGCAGGTGGCGCTCAGCGGTTGTAGTTCTCTGTAACTGGAGTTGCATGACCAGGCTTTGCCTGTAGGTTAAGTCTGGACTTTAAAACTCTTCAGAACATAGGATTGTGGTAAAATTCTTCTCCATAGAAACAATTAGAAGAGACCTTGAAAGCAATGTTTATCACCAAGCCACTGCAACTTAGTGTTATTCAAACTAACTGGTGAAGAAGCAATTTCCAAGAGTCAGGGTCAAGTGGATTTTCTTCCTTTCAGTGAGGCTCAAAAGCATGACTCATTTTCGCTTGCTACCTCTTTAGACCAGGATTGACTTATAAAGTTTCTTGTTTTACCTGGAATTTTTCAGTTAGCTCTTTCTAAAAATTGGTTAGGAAGCAAAGGCCTTGTTTACCACATCACCAAGAGTCTCCAGCATCTTTGTGCTTTCTACTGAGTGCCACGGGGCTCTTCTTGCAGAGATTGATTTTGGTAGAACAAAGGGAATTTTTTAAGAGTTGCCCCGTTTGATAGTTTTGTTCAAAGCCTGCTGTAGAGATGTCATCCCGAGATACTCTAGGCTCAATATGTGGTTTCTAAGTTCTCAGATCACCCTTTTTCTTCAATTACCTCGAAGATTCTCAGGTCATCAGGTCATTTTTTTTTTTAAGGAAAAGTGTGTAGAAAGTACATTTTCTTTCTTTCTTTCTTTCCTCCCAAAGGTATTTTTTAAATTCCTTGTCCTTAAGTTTGTTGGATGATTTGAATGGGCGCAGAATTCCAATTTCAGAATGATTTCTTCTGAATTATCAAGACACAATTTCAATCTTTTCTGGCATTGAGTGGTTACTGATGCACAAGCAAATGCAAATGAAGTTCTTGTTCTTTTATCACTAACTTGCTTCACCATCTAGAAAATTATATTTTTTTTCTTTATCATACAAGTCTAGAAAATTCATTAAGAATAGCAGTGGGCCTTTTAAAAATTCACCTTTGCGTTCAAAGGCCTGCTTTAATTTGAAGACATCTTTGATTCTGAAAATTTTCCTTCTTTTATTTTCTCCACCTTCATCTTCTCTGATTCCTTTTCCTGGAATTCCTCCATTGTCCTCCATGTCCTTTAACTGTTTTTACTCTGGGGAAAGTACTTTAAACTTTTACTCTACAGTTTAGGAAATGTTTTTGTTTATTTTTTCTGCCCTTCTCATGGACTTTTATCTTGGTAGTCTTATTTTTAAGTCCGAGAAAACTTTGTTGTTCCTTGATTGCTCTTTTTTTCCCCATGACTGCATCTTCTTTTTGGTTTGTATTTCTTAATATAAGCATTGTTTTCTTGACCTCTCTGAGGATACTAGTGCAAAAAAAAATTTTTTTTCTGTTTTCTGGATTATCTCTGTTTTCTTTCTGAGTCACGTTTTCAGTTTAACAAATGTTCTGGCTCCTCCCTTTTTGTGTTGTTTGTGTCAGGTGAGCTTGGCTGTCCATGTGTGGAACTGGACAGGCCAGGTGAGTAGTGTGGGGAGTGGACATGGGTTTCTCCCGGCACAGATAGGACTGTTTCCGGAATGAGCTGTGGATGGCAGGGGGTGTGGCCCTGGAGCTTAAGCTTAGATGGTGGGAGCTTGACTCGGTGGCACTGACACCATCAGAAGCCTTGTCTCACACACCATGGTGAGGGTCAGGGCTGACTGGTCCTCTCTTTGTTCCCCTCACTTACCTGTCCTTCTCACCCCAGGAAGTGCACCCATGACTTCCTGAGTCCCACCTGTGCCTTCTACCTTTCCCTTATTAATTATGCCATCTCATCTGCTTTCCATCTTCCTGAAGTTGGTTAAAAGCTCTGGTCAGCATGGTCTCACTCCACTCACTCTTGATGCAGCTCTGGATTCCCTCCCTCTGTACCTCTTCCCCACGTGAGCTGGGAAGGAAGGAAGTTCAGACCCTCAACTTTAATGCAAGACCTGAGCTTTCCTTGTGCTCATACCTTGTTATTTTTTTTTTCTAGAATTCAGCAGCTGTGGTGAGTGAAAAGCAGGTGACAAGAAAAGGCATAAAACTTTCAAGTTCCAGGCATCCAAACCTGAGTCGCCTTTGACCATGGCTAGAAAAGTCTGTTTCATGCTTTTCTTTCTCAGTCTAAGTTGGGCAACTGGAACTCAACCCACTGGTACTTCCCTCTCACCTCTCTTACATGAAGTCACTTGTGCAAAAGTGAAGCTAGAACATCAAAAGCACTCCCTTCTCTCCCCGGAGAGATCAAGTGTAAAGTCGTGTTGCATTTAGAAGTTCTGGTCTCTGCAGCCCAGACTGCATTTCTCTCCAGTCTATTCTTTGTCCAAGGACTAAGTGTGCCAATGTTGATTCATCGCCTAGTGACACTTTTTATTTTGATCCGAGTAGCTTTGGTTATATGTACTCCTTTCAGCCATAGTATTGCATGTAGGATTATTAATGATCTTATAGAAAATCCATTCTTCACATTTCCCCCAACCTCCCAATAGAACTTGTGTACACAGGGATTCACATCTTTGCTGGTGCTATTTAGAGTGGTGGTGACTTCTCTCAGCAACTTAACTTGATGTTCTACTTGTATATACCTGTGATAGTTTGTTTTCCATTTACTATTGAGATTTTCAATGTATTTCCCACACATGCCCTGTTCAACTTGTCTTAATGAAGTCCAACTTTATTTTATATCCAAGAGCCTATCTTCAGGGTAGAATAATTTTTTTTCTTTATCTGATTTACAAAAAACAAATCACTGAGGCTGAGGTTGTAGCTCTGTGATAGAGCACCTTCCTAGCATGTGTGAGGCCCTGGGTTCAATGATTATGTTAGTTCTGAAGGAGTTCACAGGGAACTAAGCTACCTTGTAATTAGTTTGTTGTCTATTTATTTGATTGTTGGTTATTTGATTTAGTTGGGTTAAGTATGATTTTGGGTTTCCTATAGTAAAAAGCTTTACTTACCAAGTCTATTGTTATAAAATATAAAGCTCTCTTACATAGAGGTTTTAGATTTCCTGTTTTTCATCTTATTTCGACTTTGACCTCCATAAAATCTTCTTATGTTTAAAAGATGGGGAGAAAGTTCCACACAATGGCCATACTCTCCTCAAGTGGTCATACTGACCATTGCTCCTTAGTGCTGAATGAGAACAAATCGAATCCTGTTTGCACACATACAACGTGCTGATATTCTATAACCAGGGCCACAGGAAGGATGATGTGTAGCAGGGTTGAGGTAGATTTGAATCTCAGCCTTTGTTTTTCCTTTCTTCCTCTTAAACATCAAAACACCCAACTCTCTTTTATTTAGAACATTATTTATTTTATATTCAATTGTAAAGCAGTAGAAACTGACCATTTTAAAGTTTTTTTAAAAAACTGGAATTGTGTAAACAATAAGGAAAATAACATTTGTGGAGTGTACCAGTTTGCTACAGCTGCTGTAACAAAGAAACATAGACTAGATGGCTTAAAGAACAGAAACTTATTTTCTCATAGGTCTGGAGTTTAGAAGTCTGAGATGAAGGTGTCAGTAGGGTCTATTTCTTCTGAGGGTTGTGGAAGAAGGATGTTTCCAGGCCACTGTCTTTGGCTTGTAAATGGCCATATCCTTCCTGTGTCTTCATGTTATCTTCTTTTGATATCAGATATTTAAGTTTCCTCTTCCTATAAGGACCCCAGTCTTATTGGATTAAGGCCCAACCTAATTACCTCCATTACCTCTTATTTTCATACATTGAGAGCTTCAACATCTGAAAGTTAGCAGGGGACACAATTCAGCTTATAACATGAAGCAGCTCCAGGGGTTCAGGCACATGGTAGGTACTTTCATATACATTAATTTATTTGACCTGCACAAAACTACCATACTAGAAGGCACATTGTGATCCCATTTCATAGGTGCAAAGAACAGACTAAAGCATTGCCATCTTGCACAAAGCTAAAAAGTAGAAAATTAGGATTTGAACTTAATTCCGTCTGATCTGCTCTACCATGCCGCTTCTCTTCTCAATTATTTCCTTTCTTTGTAAAAGTAATATTTTTTAATTCAAAGCAGAGCCCAGGAAGGTTTCACCCTGTCATTTTAGCTTGGAAAATTTATTTTTGCAGGTGTGTTTGGCTTCCTAGTTGGTAGCCAATGTTCCTGTTCCTGGTACCTATACTACTTCCCTGCATCCCTCTACACATCCTATGACTCAGTGAAGTGCTTCTCACATAGCCACACAAGGCATTCACATCTACTCTATCACCTTCATCTCATAATCATGTTGTCTGGTACAGGGGAGTCTGGACAGGTTTGATGTGCTTCGTTATTTGGAAATCTTTAGAATCTCTCAGAGGGTGAAATAACTTTTAGTGGAAGATTGCTTCATAAGTGCAGAGTCTTTTCCTCTTTGGTTTTGAGCCCAAGGATGGAGGCGAACACGTCTGTGGGTAGACAGGGTGCAACCTACTGTGAGACTTGCGCAGGCAGTGGGAGGAGATTGATGATGAAGATGTCTCCATCTCCCAGGAGTTGTTGGAACCATCTGGTTGCAAATGTAATCAGAAGAGTACCAGAGTAAGGACAGACAGAGAGTTTTTCATTGCCAACCTGCTACGTAGTAAGGGAAAGCAGTAAGTGAAATTGGAAAATTGCTCAGCCACATCCACAATTAGCTTGTAGTTGACTTAAACATTTAAAAATGCATGCTCTCTACCAATGACACTTTTCTTAATAACGTGGTACCTATGATCTGATATCAGAAGAGGAGGATTTTAATTCTGACTGTATTACTAACTACCAGTGTGCTCTCAGGTAAACTAATTACTCTCACTGAGCATCAATTTCTTTATCTGTCACCCGCAAGAGGGTTGCTGCAAGGGTCAAATTAGATGGTGTGCAAGAGCTTTGCAGGCTATGGAGCACTATATAGATGTTAGCTCTTTTTATTATTCTTTTATTTTGGGCCCAAATCTATTAGAACCCACAATTATGCTGAATTGTCTGGTTTGATTCTCCAATTTATGGATTTTACAGGCCCCCTGTTTTACTTCCCATTTTCACTTCTTACATACTTTTAGTTCTTTGAAAATGTTTTAGAATCATTGTGAAATAGGGTGAAGAGCAGTTGGGAATTTTTACTTTTTAATGTTTTCATATATATTTATAAACAGTTAATGGAGAGAAAATTGGGGGGGGGGAAGAACCCACCAGTTCATGAAGAGTTTGTATATACCCCAAAAGTGGCCTGTCACATTTTAAAGGAACTAAGCCCTTCCAAGGAAATTACCTGTCATTTGGTTTCAAAACAGTCCTGGCAGACTCCCGGTAGATGCTGACACTTTTAATTTTTCCTGAGAGCTATTAAAATGGTAGAAGTTTTGGAACCGTATTCCCATATCACCTTGATGTGCCAAGTGATTGAATAGAACGTGTGATAAGGATCTTTCCTCGATGATGAAGCACCACAGAAAATCCTGAGTTGGCAACTCCAAAGTGATTGCCAATCAAGTTTCAGAGTTCTCATTACCCAAGCATCTGTAAAAAGTATCAGAATAAGAAGTTGTCTTTGAACTTGCAAATAAAAGGTTGTATCTGTCTTTCTCTCTCTCTAGTAGTAGTACATTACTTCTTCATTCACTAGAAATGATCACTGCTTATTATACATACCAGAAAGAGATGCTAATGGCATTTCCCCTTTCTGGAAGAGGGCAGTCAGACCCAGAGCAGGTGGGATTCATCCAAGTGGGTGCATTTGGAAGCAAACCATCTCTGCTATGGCTGTTCCTGGAGGATCACTTTCATTGACCACAACTTGATACTGGGTTACTTCAGTGAATTTCTTGGGTTTCAGCAAGTCTGACTTCTATGACTTTACAATTTCCTAGGCTGGCTAGAGGAAGATGGCTAGTTTGGGGGAGAAAGGATCTGTGAGATAATAGGGTGCTACATCCCCACTTAATGTGACTCAGGCAGCTGGTAGCTATCTACTCTCAGTACTCTCTAGGGAAATCAGTTAATTTCAGTTATATATCAGGATTGTAACTAAAATTTGGCATCTGATTAACCAGAGTGAACTAATTTGGTATGCCAGTGTCTCCTTACTGCACACTCCGTTTTTTGATTGCTTGCATATGATGAGGTTGATGTCAGTGAATCTATTATTCTGACAAATGCTAATCAGAGGTAGGATTCTGATTTTAAATTCAAATTCATTGTGCACTATTAAGTTTTCTAACATTGTGTGCTTTTGATGGACTCATTTGCATGATTTTTAAAATATGCATTTCAGGCTATAATTTTATTATCTGAGTGTTCTTTTACTTAATATGAGTTTTTTGAGGAGCTTTTTTTAGGGTATGAAAAGGTTAACAATCTATTTGCAGCAGCAATATGCTCTGATTGAATTCCATATGACCTATATTAATCATTATCTGTCCTCTGTCGAGTAGAGCATAAGTTAGGACCACTGGAATACTAATGACTAGGTTCAAATTCTACCTCCTCTGCTCCATCTATGTGCACTATATGTAAAGTTACTATGGAGAGGTACATAACCCCATAACTTTATCCTCATGTTTCATTGGAGATAATAATAGCATTTTTCTGATAGAATTTTGGAGATGGTTCCATTAGAAATGGCACGTGTATAAGCCATATTTTGCTAGGTGTACTGCAGTAACAATGCATCTAAATTAGGAATGGCTGACAACTAGAGGTTTGCTTCTCATTCATATTCATGTTCATTGTGGGTTGGCTTTGCCTCTGCTCCATTGTCTCTTTGTTCTGGGACACAAGAAACAGCCCCTATTGGTGTCATGACAGAGAAGAAAAATGGGGATGGAAGAACCCCAAGACATTTTTAGTTTGTACTTGGAAGCAGCACATTTTACTTCCATTCATATCTATTTGGCCAAAGTAAGTCAGTTGGTCAAAACTGGTATCAGGTGAGTGGGTAGAATAATTTGCTCTACCATGTAAGTGGCTAGAACATAGTAAATGCCCAGAAAACATTAGCTTTTACTTTTAATCTGTTCACAAAAGTAAATTATAGTATGGGATTCTGCTAAGCTAATGAAACTTTCCTCTGCTAGGACAGAGAAGACTAATATTTGTGGGTTTTTTTGTCATATGGTTCTTTTAAAAACAAATTAAAGTGCAGAATGTTTCCTTTGAACTTTCCAGGGAAGGTGGTCTACGGAGAACCCATAGCAGCAGGTCTGGGCACCGATGGCACTCACTACTGGAATAAGGAATGGCACCATGCAGCCCACTACGTCATGGGTCCACCTTTGAGACCAGACCCTTCAACTCCTGGCTTTCTCATGAATCTGTTGGCTAAGTAATCATTGTGTAGATGACTATGAGGTGTTTTGCCAAAATAAGTTGTTTTACAAGTCTCAGATTTGGGTGAAGGAGAGCTAGTCTTAATTCTGGAGCTTTCATGAAACTTCCAGTATTCTGTTCTTCCTGACTTGAGAGATCTGGGGCACTTCTCCTTACCTGGAGAACAAAAACACTGGCTTAGTTATATTATATTATGATATGCTGTCAAAATCTCTCCTGGACATAGAGTAAGCTGATTATTTTTACTGAATTTTTACTTCTGTTTTTTTAATCTTTCTCTTGTTACCCAGAGAGAGCCCAGTCTCTTTAATATGCATCCCTCCACCCCGCCCAGTGCTGGGGGATTGAAACCAGAGCATTCCACATGCTAGACAAGAGCTCTGCCACCTAGCTACACCCAAGCCCTGTGCCTTGAATATCCTGAATTTTTTCTATGCTGAGATAATGCAGGATCCAGATTGTTGTGTAGGTAATTCTGTCACTTTCTGGAAAGGGCTGATCATTGTTCTTGAGCATGATACATATATGGACATTCTGACAATCCCCCATTCACAGATGCTCAGATTCAAGTTACCAAACAGATTTTGAAACTGACTATATGAGAGTTCACTTGTCCATTTCTTTCAGTGTCTTTCCTCTTTTACCTTTCTGCATTCCCAAGATAATACACAAGTCAAAGCAGGATTTCAGTCCCTGGTGACATCATCATCCTTGGTCAGACTCACAACCGTATCACAATGCGGTCATTTGCCCAGGGGTCACCCTGGAGGACCTGCCCTCCATTCCCATTACCTGATACATGGTGACCCTGATGTTACTATTATCAAATACAACTGTTAAGTTTTACCTAAGACAAACTCATAAGCACAGAACCAGTAGGTGACACAGATGAGCCTAGAGCTCAGGCTTTCTAACCCTTGCTTGCATCTAGGCTTCTTGTTCTCTGAAAGCACCTCTTAGTATAAAGACAGGAGATGGGTGAGACACACACCTGAGAATGCTGTTGCATTTTTCTGATTCTTGGTGGTGAAGAGGGTCAGGAAGTTAGGATACGTATGGTCCTTTCATCCTCACATGTTCTGTCTACTCACCCTCATGTTTGTTTGCTTGTTTACAGTGATGATCTGACCACAACAGGGACTGACAACTGCACTTTCAACACGTGCCAGAAAGCTCTTGGGAAGGATGATTTTACTAAAATTCCTAATGGGGTGAATGGTGTTGAGGACCGGATGTCAGTCATATGGGAAAAAGGCGTGGTAGGTTTCATAGGGTCCAGTCTTGTTTTGCTTTCTTCTTCAGATAGGATCCTGACTGATTGAGAGCCAGAATGGCATAAACCTGCTTAGAGAAGCTTCCTGATTTTTTTTTTTCATTACAGTGGGAATCCAACACCATTGCCATCAATTCTATCCCATCCCACCCTGGAGCAGTATCAGCAAACAAATAATTGTCTTCTCTGCATGCTTCAGTTTAGAGCTGCATTGGGAATGGACTTACATTAGGTACAAAGAAGGCCATTCTTGCTGGACATGGTGGCACATGCCTGTAATCCCAGCAGTTTGGGAGGCTGAGGCAGGAATATCATGAGTTCAAAGCCAGCCTCAGCAACTGAGCAAAGCCCTAGAGACCCTGTCTCTAAATAAAAAATAAAGCAGGCTGGGGATGTGCCTGAGTGGTTAAGTGCCCAGGGTTCTATCCCTGGTATCAGACAAACAAACAACAACAACAACAACAACAAAAATCAAAACCAAACAAACGAGAAGCCCATTCTTTAAATGTTACAGTTCTGCTTTGTTTCTCATGTTCTTGGATCCCAATTCCTCATGTGTCACTACTATGAATACTTGAAATAATGGAAAACACATGAAGGCTACATATTATGTTCATGTTTGTACCTCCTTTTTATAAAATCTTTGTAGATGTCCCTTTTTAAAGAACCCTTGCATATCATATTTTTAAAACTGCTGTATGAAATCACATAAATAATAACTCAAAGTTTTTGAGGGGGAAGAAAAGTCCAATTTCTTTTTGATTTGTGTCATTATAGTAAATATCTTCATTACAGCAGATTTTTATAATTTATTACAGTTCCAAGGTATATAAATATTTTATATAACGCATGATACTATGATATTTTCTGAAACAAGATGGTTTACTTCTAGGACTATGTCTTTTAGGTCATTTTTTAAAATCATTTTTTGAGATAGGAATAGTAAACTTTAATAGCAATATACATAGGAATAAACTCTAAACACTTTTTCTATATTAAAGTATCTTGGAATAGACTGTTCATGATTATTGTTTCATGTAAGTTTTAATTGCATGAAATTGAACCTCTTAAGTCAAGTTTGCAATCTTTCTAAAAGTGTTACCTGATTTAAAAACGTCATAACCTGTCTTATTTTAACTCCATAGTACCTTGCCTATGTCTACATGCTTATCTTGTCAGTCTTGGGTCTATGATAAATTAGCCAGATCATAAATGTAATAGGTGGTGGTAGAAAACTTTAAATGGCAATTGGAAGTACCATTGCCAACATTTAGCTGTCATCTGTAGCAACCTGGTATGGTTCTGGGCAGGATGGGAGGAATTAAGGGGGCTGTTTTTTTGATTTGATAGATTTTTGAAACATCATCCTATGTAACCCATTGTCTTCTTCATTATCTTTATGCTTGTTTAACACCAGCATCCACAGATGTGGCCAGCTCCTCAATATAAGAAATTCAATGCAGTTCTGGTTGGTTTAAGTGATGCAAGTCTTGTATTTTTATTGATAGGAGGTTTTGTTTTTTTCAGTATTTTATCATCAGAACAAATGCATTTTCTTTTTGGAATTGTTTTATAGCATAGTGGTAAAATGGACGAAAACCGATTTGTGGCAGTTACTAGCACAAATGCAGCCAAAATATTTAATCTTTACCCAAGAAAAGGAAGAATAGCTGTAGGATCAGATGCTGACATAGTGATTTGGGACCCAAAAGCCACAAGGTAAGTCTGACTTCTTGTATTCCTTGGCTTCATGATGAAGGAAAAGCACTAACTTGCAAAGAAATTTTGCTTTGGCCTTAATCAGCCATTTCTTATTAGGTGATATATTTAGCCATGCTCAGGAATTTTGAGACTGTGCACAAGATAAAGGTTTTGATATACAAATATTTCTTTGTTTTTCTTGGCATAGAGGTTGCAAACCTTGTGTTGCATTCTCTGGAAATGGATATGTATAGAAAACCAATATGAATTTACCACTTCAGTGCCTGGCAAATGCCTGACTTCACAGGGAGGAAAGGTACAGCACAATGAAGAAAATACAAGGCTTAATTTGAAAAGGGCTGAATTGAAAACTCAAAATAATTACAGCCTTTTTAAAGCTTTCAGATAGAAAAATTCCAGCACAAAGGATGTCACTTTTTGTTAGCCAAATTTTCCAGTTGAGTTCATCTTGAGCCTCTCATTCCCAGTAGACTCGAGCTTTTTGTTTCCAATTTCCATAATTCTATGTTAATATTGCAGGTCTGGCAAATTCCACCAACTCAGGAAAGCATTCGGTGGAGGAGGAAGCTCTGTGAATTTCTCCTTACAGGAGGAGAGCACAGACAATACCTGCATACTGATGTGTGTTTTCTGTAGACTTTGCCACTGTAATGGAGGGAAACCATTATATATACACACACACAACTTCAACATTTTGTGTGTGTGTATATATACATGTGCAAACAGCAATATCATGAGCCTGTCTGCCTTACTGTACAGCCATTTATTAAAAGTCTATCACTTTTTTTTTTAATGTAGTAGGCAAAATGTGTAGCTTCTTGGAGGTGGTATCATCATAAAGACCCACTTCCAATGAAATGCTCCTAGGCCGCCCTCTGGGGAAAACTAAACTAACTGTGACTCTGAGCCTAAATCCAGCCCCAGGTAGTCTCTGGACCCTCGTTGTCCCTATCCAGGGATCATTTCACATGGTTGGAAGACTATGATCATGTCAAGTAGCCAAACACTTTGCCCTAACACCTCTCTGCTGGTTAATGATCCATGCAAAGCAGTAAATGGTGATACAAGCATCTTACTTACCTGAATATCCTTAGAAACCAACTAAGCACAACTCTAAGTCTTTGTTATTATGTTAACAAGGAATTGCTGACCATTAAGAACTCGATACCTAGTAAAACCAATAAGGGCAGCTTCTCTACTAGGCTAGGAAAATTTTGCTTTGGAAGGCAATGGGAAGAAAAAATTGCTTGGTTTTAGAATGATCTGCACATGAATTGCACATGCTACATTTAGAGAACCTGAGGCATTTTAAATACCACTCTGCAGTAGGCTGGTGTATGCTCAGCAGTCTCCTACCCAGGGTCACCTTTGCTGCAATTCAGAAAATTTTAGGCAGCCCCAAGGGCTGAGACAAGGTAGATTTTTGGAAACATCTTGTGACTTAGGGAGACCATCAGGTTTAATCAGAAGACCTATAAATTTTCAAAAGGGGCAAAACTATTATGTGGAAGAAATATTTATGAAAAATTATGATTTTGAAGCATAACATCTGGGAGAGCAGAACAATGATAATAATTAGTAATATTTTGCACTTGCATGGCTCATGGTGGGTTAAACTTCAGTATCTAAAATGTGATTTATCAGGTAAGACAAATAAGATTGCTTCATGGAAATGAGAAAACTATAACTGCAAAACAGTGTAAGTTTGATATGAGAACCCTGACCATGTGACTCTGACTTTGGACACTTGTATGTTTTCTGTGAGATTCCGTGCCATGCTATCTCCTGATTTAAAGCACAGCACTTTATATTATACTTGCTTGTTCATGTTCTGTTTTTAATTCCAGTCAGGCGGGCCAATAAATATAAAACCTTTTATGGACTTGATTCTTTTCTGTGTTTTTCCTTATCAAAGGTGAGAGAAAGATGAAAATACTCTATTGAGTGATATGACTCTCCAGTCTCATTCCCAATATTACCCAGAGTGCCTCGGGAGGCCACTCCGTGTGGTTCTTTTCAACCCTACACCTGGGTTACTCCAGCAGCGCCCAGCCTTAACAGTCCTCCCTGGCTGGTTTAATTTCTGAGGACGACCCCAGCTCGGGTGCAAAGCATTGTCTTCCTTAGGCAACTGGACAAAGAGAAATGACCGGAACATAAGGTTGTGAATAATTCACTTGCTTTATTTACCACATATTGCTGCTTGGAGGATATTTATAGGCTGTGATTATGTATCCTTGAGTCATGTTTTTAGACTACACAAATTTAGATCACTTTCTCACAAGTTCCAGCTCCTGATTTCTATAACATTGTTTTGTCCTTCCTTTCCTATTCAGTTGTTTCAGAATAGTACATAATGATCCAGATAGGTAGTTACTTTTTAAGATCTATATATTACCTGCTTAATTTCCCTCATTTCTGGTCTAAGAATAACTAACTTAAGGTCAAACCAAAAGGTTTCTATGCTTGTAAGTTTCTTTCTGTCTCTTTCATCAGTTTTGAAATATTTCTTATATAACAGGGCAGTTATTATAATTCACTTTATATACTGATACCATAAATTTCAAACTTTAAAATTTCATATATATGGCATTTTGGGTAAAGATAAATATAGATATATAGAGATATATGGGTACATAGATACAGATTTGGCCTTTAATTATACATATATATTACATCTGACCTTTACTTATTAGCACTAAATCTTCTTTAGTAGTACAAGTACACTTTAGTAGTCTTAGGTATCCTTTCTTGCTTTTTGTCTTGGACTGCTTATCATGTGCACCTTAGTGCTAGCCATAATGAAGACCAGCTCAAGTCCAAGAGCCTGATATGCAAGTGCTGGCCTGAGATCCACCCAAGGTCATTTAAAGTCTCTGTAAGGCTTTTGATGTAGCTGAGTGGCAGAGGACTTGTCTAGATTGCAGGTGGTCCCCAGGACCACAAAAATAAGTAAATAAATAAAACTAAATAAAGTTTCTGTACATCTACTTGCACATATGCAAAGAGGGATTGCTAATAATAGTTATGCCTACCTCACAAGGTTTTTGTTAGAATCCCATGAAGTAATACTTGTAGACATGCATTATAAACTAAGAGAGTGTTACACAAAGACAAGATGTGTGTTATTATAGCTATTTTATATTTTTCTAGTTTGGCCAGTGTCATGCTTTTTGGAATATTTTCAGTTTTTCATGTTTGCAGATCATTTACCTGTCCAGGCAGACAGATGAACCACAGGGTTCTGTTTCTCTGATACTCAGATCTTTTTTTTAAAGAAAAAAAGTGGCAATCTTTTCATTTTTCTTATTTTACAGTCTTTTTGAAAAAAAAATGGAGGAATCTTATCAGGGTATATTGAATTGATCTATCCCCCTTTGGAATTCTTTGACTTATTTGATTTCACCATCCAACTATTTGGCATTGTCATTGCTCTTTTTTTTCCCATATGAACACTGCAGAATGTGGGGAAAGGAGAGGCAGGGCAGTTGAGGAGGAGACTTCATGGAATAATGAATCTGGAAGAAAGTGTGTTAATGGTGGTTCACATCACAAGGGAGCGACTATTGCAGAAACTCTGCTGAGCCCTTCTCTGGGTGGATCACAGTCTCATTCTCTATTCTTGGCCTGCTTGTTATGAGAAAGTTGCTTGTCTGGCCTGGCTGTTCCCAACCAAAATTTATGCTGTTGACCTCAACAGGGACCTTTCTGATGTGCCACAATATTTTTAGCCTTCTTTAATTGTCCAGGCATCATCCAGAGCTTTCTGAGTCCCCACACACTACCTCCTGATTCTCAGTGCCTTCCTCTTTCCACCTCATGTCCTGAGTTCTATGAATCCCACACATCCACTTAGAATACTGTACTTCAGTTTTTATTCACCTCTCCCTCATTAATAATCTTGAGATCGAGTTCTAGTTCTTAAAATAAATGTTTTATTTCAGAATCATTGCAAAAGTTACTGAAAACTTGCAATGGAATTACAGAGACGTTTGATGCACCCCACAGCTATTTTCCACTATTATTATCTTACATTAGTATGGAACATTTGTCACAACTAATGAACCAATGTTGGCATGTTACTTTAATCAGAATCCATACCTCATTCGGGTTTGCCTAGTTTTTACTTACCGTTCCTTTTCTGCTCCAGGATCTCATCAGGATCCCACGTTGCATTAGTCATCCTGGGCTCTTAGGCTCCTCTGATCTATGACAATTTGTCCAATTTTCTTCTTGATGACCTTGTTAATTTTGAGGAATATTGGTCCAGTATTCTGTAGAATATCATGTGTTGTTGTTAAGGTTTGGATGGGGGTGTCCCCCAAAAGCTCTCATGTGAGACAATGCAAGAAGGATTGAAGGAGAAATAATTGGGTTATAGCCTTAACCTAATCAGAAAAATCAATCCCTGATGGAATTAATTGAGTGGTAACTGGAAGCAGGTGGGGTGTAGCTGGAGAAAGGGGTTGATTAGGAGCATGGCTGTGTGGTACCTGGCAAATGGAGACCTCTCTCTGTGCTCTCTGATCATCATGTGAGCTGCTTCCCTCTGCCACACTCTTTTGCCATGATGTCCTGACTCACCTCCAGCCTCCAGGAATTGAGCCTGCTGTCTATGGATTGAGACCTCTGAAACTGTGAGTCCCCAAAATGAACTTTTCCTCCCCTAAAATTGTTCTGGTCAGATCTTTTAGTCATAGTGGTAAAACAACTGACAAAACAGTTGTGATTCTATGTTTTCCTCGTTGCTAGCATGGGTATGAGGGAAGGAAAATAGCAGATGTTACATCATAGGAAGGGTTTGTGACGTGGATGGGACTTGGTGCTGTTGATGTTGACCTGGCTGAGGTAGCATGTGTGTGCCAGGTTTCTCCACAGTATGGCCCCACTCCTCAAATTTCTATGCTGTACTTTTGGGGAGGAAGTCACCATGGGCAGACCATATTTACAGAGTGGGGAATTGTGCCCTAGTTTGATATTTTAGTTGATTCTGTAGAACTTGGGCCTGGCCCAGTTCAGCACAGAGCAGAAGAACAGGAAATGCTGTTGAACAGGAAGTGAGAAGGATACCACCTTCTACACTGCATTCAAGATTGATGCGATAAAGCAATGGCATCAGGAAAATTGGAAATATTGTATTCAGCAACAGCTGTGGGGAGGAGAAGAGTCAGAATAACATTTCCCCATTTCATGCTTTAAACTTCATACACGTGACCAATTCATTGTTGGAAGAGTGAATGAATTCAGAAGAATATAAATAAAAAGGATTTTCTGAGGACAAGAGGAAGAAAAGTTTTGCTAGCCTTGTTTTTTTTTTTTTTTTTTTTTTAAGTGTCCGTTTGTTTCTGAGGTTGGGAGCGATTTGTTAAGCAGAGCTCTTCGGGAGAAGAAATGAAGCTGTATGAGAACTGCTTTCGTGTGCTCCTTCTTTCAGGGAATTTACTCTGTACTGGAGCACTCCTGGGAACCAGGCCCTGAAAGTCAAGGTTGTACAGACCCTAGTTCTGACTTTAGGAAACTGACAGTCTAGAGAGAAGAGTTGAGACAGAAAGTCAAATATTCTCAGTCTAAGCAAGTATGTGTTAAGAATATCAGAAACAAGATGCTGTGAAAGTTCAAAGAGGAAGGATCTTTCTTATGTTAGGACAGCCATATGCATAAAATCACACGAGAGAGAATAGTTTGTGAAGTATCTGCCCCTGAGAGTCAGGACTAAAGCGTTGGTGAGGTAAACTGAGGCACCAATGGGGAGTTCTGGGAGGAAGTGGTTACGGCTGAGAATTATGAGAGAACTGATTCAGCTGCAGAAGAGGAAGGGAAGGTGAGGAGGTGATGGGCTGTTTCCAGAAGCATTTTAAAATAGATCTCACCTTGTACAAAAGCATTATTTGATCTATCAATAGACGAATATATCTATGGAAGTTTTTCTTTCTACAAGAATTTATTCCTTTTATTTCACCTACCAGATTGTTCTATTAACTGAAGGCTGGTAATCTGCAGGCTTTCTGTGTGACCACACCATTAGATGGTGGCCAAATTTTTTCTGCAAGATTTCCTTGCATGGTTTTAACAAAAACAATTGCTCAGTTGACTAGTTACCTCAAATGAGAGCAATACACATTGCACCCAGATCCTCAAGGGGGCGCCCGTGGCCCACACTGAGCTCAGTGGATCCAACCAGGCCATTTGAGCTGCTGGTTATGCAAGAACAAGCCAGCCTCTGGAGAACAGATGCACTTGCTAATGATTTTTGGCTTCATGGTACATAGATGTTTTCATTCGTTTTTTATTCTCGTTTCGTTATTGACAACATGTAGAAGTAAGTGTGCTTGCCACACAGTCTGTAACCTTAAAAACGGACTGCATCAAAGTTACCGAGGGGAGATCAGTGGAAAGAAAAGCAAGGCAGCCATGCTTTTTTTTTTTCTTTTTTCCTTGTAAACGTGTAAAAAGCTGGATAATTTCAGGCGTTTGACATGTGGTGATGGATGGTGAGAGAGAATTGGGAGTGGACGCCTCCAAGAAAGGTTTGGATATACTGATGAAAGATTACCCAAGACATTACTGGCTGGTAAAAGTTCCTGCAAAAAATGACCTGCAATAGCTCTTCTGTGTCATTGCACAATAAAAAACACTGCATTCAGTGCAAAGGGAGCATACACCTATGTTTTTTTTTTTTTTTGAGCTAAGAGTCTGCCATATTCAGCTTGACGGCTCACTGAGCCACTGTCTATTGCTTGTGACAGAAGTATGTGTCCTAACACTCCACTACTTCGGTCAAAGCTTTAAATTTAAGGACATATTCTCTAGCTAAATATTCAGTCCATTTCTGTAGAATATTTTGGTACTTGGAGTCAGGGGGAAGAAATCAGGAGTATTATTTTTATGAGGTATCAAGAATTTGTGGTGTCCTGTGGTTAAAACAGAAATCAGTGAGATTGACCAACTGGTTAAAAATCTTATTAGAGAGGATGGCATGTAAGTTAACTTGCAAGCCACAGCAGCAGCAGTAACTCATGTTCTGGCAATTTAAGGCTACCCCGTGAGCTTCAGTTCTTCGGTATTCATTAAATAGCACTTAGTTACTATAGCAACTGTCCCTTTTCAGTATTTATGAACTACAGGATATCTCACAGCATCTCAAGTACACAAACATGCAGCCAGCACACTGTGTGCACTGGAACATTTAATGAAGACTTCTAGCTGCACTGGATTCTGCCGAGCCGGCATATTTTAGATCACAGAGATTTTAATTTATTACTTTTTTAACTCAATTACAGCAGACTTTGACCTTGAATACGCCATTCTTGTAGGCATTGTGCTGTCTTTCCTGCTTAATTTCCTTCACTTTCTCAATGAAGATAGAGATAAATGAATTTAAGTTTATATCCAGTGAAGAGTAATGACTTGCAGCTTATGGCATTATGCCCCTCTGGATTCTGGAAGGGGCCTTATGGATGAAATCAAACAGGGAAGAAGGACTTTCATCCTCGAGTAGGGGGATTGTAGCATGTGGGGAAAAGAAGAAATGAAGAGTAAGGTGCTCATTGGCAAAATGATGCTTATGGCTTACAAATTTGGCTTTATTATCAGTGGCTGTTTCATAGGCACTACCAGCCAATTCCCCCTTGAAATTGCACATTGCATATCTTCTCATTTCTATGCCATAATCCTCCTCCTCCAAAGAAGAAGCATATGCACACATGCACACCTTCATAGCAGATAGAAACCTGCAGTTCTGCCTTAAAAGCTGGTCAACCTGAAGACTGCTTTTCATGCCTGATTCTAAGAGTATTTATAACTAACTCCTCCCCCGAGGCCCCAAACCTGAGCCATCCCAGTATGCACTGTGTGGGAGGAGGTGGGGGTTGCAGGCCTTGTCTAGGTGCATGAGTGGAAATGAGGATGATGTGCTCTGTGATTTTCACAGTGCTGCCTGTGTGAGTTCATGGAGGGACAGGGTGTAGGGCGGCTGCTTTAGTCGATCCAGGTTGTGCTTTGTGCAGCTGCAGGGTGGTCTTTCATGTAGTCATTGCCACAAATTTATATGGTAATTATGACAATTTTCTGGGGGAGATGATAGTGAAGTATCTTGAGGAATAAGTGTCTTTTGCTAATCTACCCAGAATCCAGCCTGCAGTACCACAGAGAAAGTACCAAAGAGAAAGGCTTTGGGGCTGAATTCTTCCTCTGCTGCTTACAAACTGGATGGGTGACCTTGGGAATGTTGCTTGATTTTTCAGAATTTTAATTTCTTGATTTGTTAAGCAGGCAGGATGATGATGTGTATGTTATAGCATTGTTCTGTTTAAAATAGTGTACATTAAATGTTTGGTACAAAATTAGTGTTCAGTAATACTGGGAAAGTACTAGGTAACCAGTTAGAAGTAGGGGGTCCATTTGTGTAATTTGTGGAAGCTGCTAATAGCTATCATTGTCATTCAGAAGTCATTGTGTAATGACTTAATTCAGACAGCACCAAAATATACTAAAATTATATTTCATATGAAAACTCCATCTCCCTTATTTCTTGTATCCACCTCCTATTTTCACCAAGATGACTGAAGTTGAGAAGCTTGGTTGGATTCTTTTGGCTGAGATAGTCTGATGAAATCAGAATTCTTCAATGTCCCCAAAGCTGACACCTTTTAGAAATTATTTATAGTGAAACTGGTCAAACAAATCACATAATATTCATTTTGTGGCCTTCGGTAGACATCTGTTTAAAAAAAGAAAAAAGCTTGAACTCTGCATGAAAGAAAACTTGCTTTGCTGATTACAGATGGTGAAATTTTAACCACTATTTATTCCAAGTTGTTTATTTAAACATGTTCTGATGCAACTGAACCTTTCAAGGAACTAGGAATCATTTCTGGAGACCTTACTAGTAATAGCTGCATGTTTTTTCAAATTACAAAAGAAAAGCAGCTTAGAAATGAATCACAGTAACCACTTCTATGGTTGACCATTTGCCTTTGCCAGAGTAAGCCTGGTTTATTTCAGTATTAAAATTGGGCAGAAAGAAAGCACCAAGGAGAGGTTGTATCTAAGGCACCAGATTTCCTATCTCAGCACCTGCTTTATTTTTCTTCCTACCTGATGTATAGTCTATGTTTCTCTGTTTTTGACATTTGCCTGCCTTCCAGGACACTTATGGGGAGATACAGGGGCTTAATACTTACTTGAGTGAATAAGTCAGACACCAGTAGTCTTGGGACAGTGAACAAATGTGTGATTGAAATTTTTGTTCGAGACTTTGTTTACATATTCTTGGAACTGATTTAAGATCTACATTTTACATTTTCCTCCTTTGAATTGAAACAGAGAGGGTGGGGCAGTAATAAATTAACTCTCCATATTTCTCTGTACTTTCTGAGGAAAGTGCTTGATAAAGATGCCCTTTGGAGTCAGTGGCCAGTCAGCATCCTCAGGCCTGACCACCAACATGGCCTATTCCAGCTTGAATGCTTTTGTGGATCGAACAACTCTGGTTTTGGTCTCAGGTTCACCCCTAATTCTGGCTAATTACCTTAAAAACATAGACTCTTGGTTATGGGGGAAATAGAAGACAGGGTGAAAATGGATCCATGGAAATTTAAGACCAGTACCTGGAAAAAATTCCAGGATCTTATGGGGAAGAAATGGAGGCACCTCCGGGAGTGGACCCCTCTCCCATCCTCTGAGGTGACACAGCTAAATATTCGCTTTTAAACTTGAACCTGTACCTATTTTGTTGTTCTAATTGCACACTGAGTCCTTTAAATACAGAACATTGGCACTTACCCAAGACACATGCACATAGGCATCTCACTGTTTCCTGTTAATCAGGGCCTCTGATTACAACCACATATATTTTACACAAACATACACATGGGCCCTTGAGCCCCTGATTCTCATCACATATAAGCAGAGACTCGTGAATCCAAGGTCAGTGCTTCCCCACCACTCTTCCTGGGCAGCAGATTGCATGTCTGTCCTTTGTCACAAGTGTGCTCTGTCTGGCAAGTGGCATGGATCCCAGCAAATCTGCCAGTGCTCCGTCCCAAGTCCATCCTGCTGGCAGTGGAGAGTCTTTGGACACCAGAAGGCAGTTGACTTTTTAGCTGAAAAGATTTCATGTGCCTGCAAAACACCTACTCAGAGCCCTCCCACCAGAGTGGCCATGCACACCAGGAAGAGCCGGGGAAGGAGAGTCAGGGTACATTAGGTTTATTTTGCAGCTGCGACTGGAATCACATTAAACCTATTGTCTAATTTCCTTTGTCTAACTTAATTTCTCTTTGGCTGGGAGGCAAATGGATCAATATTGTTTTTTATGCCACGATTACATTGCCTGAAGGAAATTTTCCATCAGTTCACTGTGCTTGCCTGAGTCCTGTAATTGGGGTTGCGAGCTGTCCAGGCACTGAGGGGCCTCCCCAGACGTGTGTGCAAAGCCCACCGTCTGTGCAGAGCTCACTGAGCACACCTTCTGGAAGGGTCAAACGGGCTGCCCCTCTCAGGACAAGGCTTGGCATCGGTGCCAGGGATTTTTGCACATGGTTCTCAGGCTGTCTTTTAATATAGATAGGTTTGGATATATATTTTTTTCTTTCCTGTGAAGTCCTTTCCCCCCTGCCTTTTCTCTATCTTTTTCTATGTTTGCAGTGTTCTCTGCCTCTCCAAAATTTCTTAACAGTAGTTTTTTTTTTTTTTTAATTTCTGTCTTATTTTCTTCCTGTCAGCCCCATCCCACCATCCCATCCCATGATTCTGCCCTTTTCTTCTCACCAGGAAATGTTCCTATTTTGCTCTCAGTTTTATCCTCCTGCCAGGCATTTAAGGAAAGCTAAGATTCTGGAGGCAGAATAATGAGAAGGCAATTTAGCCATGTGAAAAAAAAAAATTGGAGCATTTATTGGTGCAGAAGAGAGGTTGGATTTCTTCCATGGTGGTAATGGTGGTGGGGAGACAGTATTAATCAGTTACCTATAAACAAATTTATTGCATGCTTGGTATATATAAGAAATTGCTGCATATGTGGGGGACATAAATATAAGGTATAGTATCTGCCATCAACGAGGCTGTGTTTTGTTTGCACAGATAAGATATAAACATGGGAAAGGATAAATAATTTTAGGGACAGAAGAACAAAACACTTCACTACAAAAAGAAGGGGGAGGATCTTGTGCTGGAATCCTTGATAAGTGAGTGGTCCAAATAAATATCGAGTTGAGGTTGTCTGTGGACTTAGGTTTGGGGAAAGGCATCAAACTAGCAGAATCCTTGAAGGTGGCTCTGGATAGGTGGACAAGGGGTGGAAAAGCCATCCAGATGGAGAAGTCAGGGTTAAAGAAGGAGAAGTCAGAAAGATATTCAAGGGGGAATTCAGACACCAGAGAGTGAAGGGTTTAGGAAGGCAAGGAGTTGGAAGATAAGATTAGTCTTGACTAGATTGCCAAGGGCTTTGAATGCTAGAATGCTAGATTAAGTTTAGAAGTACGTGCAAAGCCCGCAGCTTGAGCAATTGAATGCCTCTGAGTGACGCCTTGAGTGTGTCTAAACCCGCCCTTTCCAGTCTTTATATGGCACAAGCAGAAAATGATATTTTTAGAATACGTGAGGATGAATAAAAAGGGATTTGGAGGTTGGGAAGACATAGGGCAACCAACTTGTCCTGTTTTGTCAAGGACTTTCCCAGTTTTATGACTGAAAATTCCATGTCCCTGAGAACTCCCTCAGTCTAAGACTTCACTGTGACTGTCTGTCACCCCAGGAGGATGCTTTCCATCAAAAGTGACTTGTCTAGGAGCTTTACCCACATCTGGTCACCCTGGGGTCTGAGTGCTTCAGTCTGTGCCTGAGCTCATCCGTTGGGGATTCTAATTAAGTAGAATTTTAGGGCAATGAATGTGGGGGATGAATAGGAATCAGGGAGCCAAGTCAGAGGTTGCCATTGGAGTCTGGCTTGAGAGGATAAGACCTCAGACAAGATGAAGGCATGGAAAGTGGGGGGAAATAATTGATCTAAGAGATTTTGTTCCCCAGGAGGGAAAATACTCCCCAACAACATAGTAAAAGACTGAAAATGGAGTGAAGGAAAGGAGAGAAGAGGGACATCAAAACAATTATGGCTCTGGTCATTTGTGACCAAGCATTTATTGAGTGGCAACTGAGTGTAATACATTGTATTCAAAGATAAATGAAAAGTTCTTACTTTGAAGGAACTTGCTATCTAATTGAACAAGTAAATAACCCAGTTAACTACTATAAGGCAAAAGACGAAGGTGTGCAGTCCCATGGTTAAGGGCATGGCAGAGTGGAACCAGGTAACTGGAGTCAAATCCCAATTGTGCCCACTAGCTCCCTGACTGTGGGCAGGATACTCCCCTCTCTAGAATAAAACGCAGATTTTCCTCTTCAGTAAAATGTAGATATGATAATAATGGTACCAACCCTTGGGGGATGTTGGTATACAGTAAAACTGGAAGAAACATTACAATCATTATCATATACAAAGTAGCAAGGAGGTATCAAATTGAATGACTTTTATAATGTGGGATCCTAGAGAAAATACAGCTTAGAAAAATCAACACTAGTCTCAGGATGCTAGTTTGTCTTGTCAATCATAGTTTCATCCCTGTTTATACACATCCTCTAGTACACATTTAGTTTGTAATTGGCATGCCAGCAAGGTACAGTTTTAACTGCAATTTCAGTAGAATGCCTCTTGGAAATAACACTATGCAGGGCCAGTAAACATTTTTTGGATGATCCAAATGTGTTGTACAATGTTTTGATGTGCAGCTGCTCTGCCTGACAGCATGGAACAGTGACCCCAGGGGAAGAGTATCTATATAAATTTCTCCATGCTAGGTCCTCCCTCATCTAGGTTTCATAATAACGGGTAACTTCTGCAGCTTTTAATTTTTTTGCCATTTAAAACCAAATTCTGAGTATTTGCATTAGATGGCTTACTAAAATCAGAATTACTATTTTGAAGGGTACAATCTTTTGACACAGCACAATCTTTTACTTTCTGTTGACTTTTCCTTTTCTATAGGTAAAAATTGTTACCTTTCAGCTGCAAATTACATATATTTAAGCATTAAGGAAGTTGAACACTTTTTTCATTTATTAGTCATTGGGTTTTTTTCTGATAAAGAAATATCTATTCACATTTATTGTTCACTTTTCTTTTTGGTAACATGATATTTTTGTCTTTTTATTTAAATGGTGTGTCACATTTCTTGCGAACTCCCCAAGGTTCTACTGAGAAATAAATGCTAAAGTTACATGAAAGTGTTTTGAACAAACTATAAAGCATCCTATGCATGTTACTAATATTAAAATGTTGACTTTGTTAGAATCATGTTTAAAGCCATGACTGGTGGTGCACATCTGTAATCTCAGTGGCTTGAGAGGCTGAGGCAGGAAGACTGCAAGTTCAAAACCAGCTTCAGCAACTTAGCAAGGCCCTAGGTAACTTAGGGAGATTCTGTTTCAAAATAAAAAATAAAAAAGATTGGGGATATGGCCCAGTGGTTAATCACCTCTGGATTAAAACCCGGGTGAAATAAATAAGTAGACTTTATAACAAAGAGGTCTTTGCAAATTCAGAAATAACCTAACTAGAGTGTCACCTTTATGGGAGCAGGGATTTTCATTGTTTGCTCACTGTTAGTTTGTAGCATTTAGAACGGTGCTTGGCATGGAGTAGGTGATCAATAAACACCTACTAAATGAACAAGTCAATGACACAGCCATAGATAGAAAGGAACCTTCTACATTCTTCTACCAAGATGATGTCTCCATTTTCTTTCTTTCTTTTTTTCCCTCTCAAGGCAGAAGTGAATAGGGTTATACAGAATTGGTAGATTAGAGCTGTGAAACAGTGATCTTAAAATTCTGGACTTAGGAAACCTATCTCTTAGAACCTCTTTCTTTATGTATGGTGACTTTATAAGGCTAATTAGTAATTCTACCTCATTTATTACCTCAGAAAAGCCAGAGACAAGAAAAAACTTTAATGATGCAAGAATGGCTTTCAGTTATATGATAAAAGACCCCAGTTGTTTTGTTTTTAATATATCAGTGTTTCTAATGCCAGAATATATGGCAAATCTACTAGTCTTCCCCTGCCTTGTTTATTGCATTTCTGGTACCTATGAGAAATAAATTTTGTGCAAGGCCTAAAAGAAAACATGACAATATGCCTTAAATTTGATTCATTCTTTGCTTGCCTGTTTGGGGGGAAGGTTTTGCATAGAAATGGGTGCTGATGAGTGTATTCTCCGGTGTAGACATAAATTCAGCTACGCACAGGTGCCTGGAACCCTCTTCTAAAGTTTTGCTGATCTGTTTTTATCCCTAATTATCCTATCATGCATTATGTTTCCCTTTTAAGATACTCTAGTATTTCTGGAAGAAGATGGAGCAGAATTTCATATAAATATGCATTGAACTCCAGACTTGCACTCTGCATGGATCACTTGCATTGGGAAGCAATATACAGGGCTAAGCACTTGGTATTGAAGTCACATAGACTCTTATTTATGACTAGAGGTGAGTTACTCAGCTTCCCTGAGCCTCGGTCTCTTTATTTATAAAATAAGTATCAAAAATACTGCTTCTGAAGAGTTATAGTTAGGATTTAAATAAAATAATATATGAAGAGCATCTAACACAGGAATTAATGCATAAATATGCAGTGAGGGGAAGATGAAGCTGGATATTTTTATTTATCATCATCATATTTATCAAAGGTGACCTTGACCATAGCTTCCAGCCACTGAGATGCTGTGAGTAAATATAAGAAAAGCAAATGAAGATGTCAAGGGCAAATGCTTTTGGATCCCAGAAGACACAGAAAGAGAGACCCTGAGTCATGTGTGGTGGTGCACACCTGTCATCCTAGCTACTTGGGAGGCTGAGGTGAGGGCATCACTTGAACCCAGGAATCCCAAGCCAGCCTGGGCAATATAGGATGACCCTGTCTCAAAAAAAAAAAAAAATTAAAAAAAGGAAGAAAGGAAGGAAGGAAGGTGAGGGAGGGACATGGATTCTGTGAGCAACTATCCCAGAGTAAAGCATCCAGGATATATTAGTGAGGGTTTAGAGAAGTAGAAATACTTGTGTGCTTGTGTGTGTCTAAACATATGCAGGCATAGACATGGTTTTCGTCAGCTTTCTCACTGCTGGGACTAAAAGATCTGACCATAACAATTTTAGAGGAGGAAGAGTTTATTTGAGGGCTCACGGTTTCAGGGGTCTCAGTAGATAGACAGTTGGTTGCATTCCTCAGGGATCAAAGTTAGGCAGAACATCATGGTGGAAGTGTGTGGCTGAGGAAGCCACTCACATGATGATCAGATGCCAGAGAGACTAAGCTCAGCTCACTAAATATATACCCTGAAGACATGCCCCCCACCACAGTGGCCACCTCCTCCAGCCACATCCTACCCACCTTCAACTTCCAGTTAATCCCATCATCATATCAGTTCCCTGATTGGATTAAGGTTTTCGTGGCCTGATCATTTCTCCTCTAAACCCTACATTGTCTTGCACATGAGCTTTAGGGGGACACCTCACATCCAAACTATAATAGACATAGACAGACAGATATATATATATATATATATATATATATATATATATATATATATATATATATATATGGCTTGACCCTCCACAGTCGTGAGGGCTCCAGTCACCCCCAGGTGCTGCCTTTGCATCTGCTGCTGGAGTTTGAGGTTCGGAGGGCAGGTAGCCAGGAAGGAAGATGAGGTGACATGAGCCAAAAGCATGAGCTGGAGCCCCCAGAGACAGATGGAGACCTGTGCAGGTTCTTGTTCCTATGCCCTTGGTGGTGTGGTATGGGTGTCTGCCCTTGGCCATTGGGCCAAACACTCACCTGGCCCAAGAGGATGCAGAGGAGGGTGAGTGTGGCAGACCTGGACCCCTCCTTACACCAGGAGGTGTGTCAGCAGATAATGTACTTAGTGAAGTACTTCCTTCCACCCTCTGAGGTATAGGTGCCATTTTCAATGTGGGCATGTGTTTTAAGGATGAAGGCACCGAGGTTCAGAAAGTTAAGTCATTTACCCCAGTTCACATGGCTGGAAAGGACAGAGCTGGGATTCACAGCAGGGCTGCAGAGCTTTATGGCTTCCCAAAAGGGCAGGAGGGAGGGACTGCTGTAGCACAGGGGTTAAGGCTTGGTGTGTGGATCCAGTCCACCTGGGTTTGTAATCAACCCTCCACCTATGACACTGTAACTCAGCTGAGCTTCTCTGCCTTGATTTGCTTTAATGCCCTCATCTGTGAAATGGGAATGATTATAATACCCAGATAAAGGCTGCTCTGTGGAGTCAGGGAGTTGAGACAAAGAAATTCTTTGCAACAGAGTCCTGCATTTTAAGCATCCCATAAACTCGGCTGCTATCACCTGTCTGCTCAAGTTAGTGGCTCTCAGGGTGTCTGATGGTGGCAGATAGTTTGTCAGACTCTCCAGGATGGCTCTCCCTTCCCGCCTCAGCCAGGAGTTTGCCCTGAGGCATCCTTGGTGGAGAAGCTGAGTCAGGTTCACAGTTTGCATTTCTGCACCTTTTCAGCATCACCACCTGGGACTCTGAGCCTTGCACCTACTGGGGGTGACCACAGTGACCACATTAGCTCCGGTGTCCTGTGAACTGACACCTCATCCTGCTCCCTAAAAGCATATGTCTTTTGGGTTGAGCTAAGCTCAAGCCATACGACTTTATTTCTAATTGGTACTCTGAGGCTGTGCTCCTGTCTCTGACAGAGGCTCCAGAAGGATGCTCTATTTTAGGAGGGTCGATGACATGCTGGAGTATGCCGCGGCTGTGGGAGATGATTAGCTGTCATCGGGTTCTCACCTGCGTGGAAAGCAGATAATTACTATAAAAATCCCAAGTGCTCTGGAGATGTTTGCAATAAGTGAAAACATAGCACTTTCATCCCTGAGAAGGGGTGCAGCGGCCAGGGAGAGGAAGGGCCAGCCTACTTGTATTTGATTTCTGTCCCTACCACTTACACACCAGGCGACTCCCAGAAAGTTGCTCAACCTCTATGAGCTCCATTTCCTCATTGATTAAATGGAAAGAGCAATACGTGTTGTTGAGAGATTAAATGAGGCAATGTACGCGAATGTACTCAGAATACATCAGGTGCCTCTTCCTTGCCTTGCACTTGTTGGCACAGCCACCCGTGTGTCCTTCCCTGTTATGGTTTAGATATTTTTGCAAGGAAGTTCACAGGTGAAATTATCCAATTGAAGAGATTAACTGGGTGGTCACGACAGGCAGGTAGGATGTGGCTGGAGGAGGTGGGTCACTGGAGTGTGCCTTTGGGTCTTATATTTCGTCCTTGATGAGCAGGGTTTTCTCCTGACTTTCTTGTCCTGAGCTGCTTTCTCCCTTCCGCTATGATGTTCTGCCTCACTTTGGGCCCAGAGCAGTGGAGTCAGCCATCTGTGGACTGAGACCTCCGGAACTTTCCTCTTCTAAAAACTGGGCTTATCAGGTCTTTTGGTCCCAGAAGCAAAAAAAGCTGACCAAAACACATCCCCACAACTTTTTGGTCACATTGAGTTTTTGCCTTCCTTTCTGCTCTTTTAATTCTTTGTCCCTGCCCCTTTCTCTCTCCCTTTCTGTCCTTACCTGATGAGTTTTCTTCATTGTGGCTTTCTCACACGTCAGGTTTTAGGTCTTACAATTACTCCCCCAAGAGCCTTGTGTTGTTGTCTTGTTTTGTTCTGCCTTTGCCACTGGAGACACCTGGAGCAGAAGAAACGCAAACTCTTTTTGCAAAGGGGTAGCAGTACATTTTTAGGCTTTGTGGCCCATAGGATCTCTGTTGATGACTCAAGGCCGATGTTCTAGTGCAAAGGCTGCCGTGGACAATAGGTGAGTGAACGAGGTGACTGTGTGCCAATAAAACTCTATGTACAAAATCAGTTGTGGGCTGGATTTGTACTGTGGACCGACTGAGGGCTATAGTGCCAACCCCTGTTTTAGAGATTTGAAGATTTTGGATTAATCTCATTAAACCTCCAAGGTCAGCTCCTCTGATGGACAGACATCCTGAGATCCAGCTCACACCAAGACAATAAGGAAGACTTTAGGCCTTGATAGCTCTTTGTCTGTGTTTTTCCATAGCACAGTTTTCAAGTTTAGAAGAGTCTAAAGGAATTCCATTTAGACACTTAGATCCTAAGTGGCTCTATCAATTTAAAACTGACTGATAGCTCTTTTCCCTCACCAATCCCCACCAGCCCTGGGTATTGAACCCAGGGGCACTTTCACACTGAGCTATATCCCAGATGTTTAAAAATTTTATTTTGAGACAAGGACTTACTAAATTGCTCAGGCTAGCATCAAACTTGTGATCCTTCTGCCTCAGCCTCCCAAGTAGCTGGAATTACAGGCAAGCACCACCATGCCCAGCTTGACAGATGGCTTTTTAGCAGTCAGCATTAGGTGAGACTTCCTAGCCATGGCAGGAATATACAGCCATAGTGCTGGTACCGACCCTGTATGGAGGTTAAAACAGCTCTTTGTGTCATTAAAGGGAAGTCTTCTTCACAGACCTAAGTTTAAGGTCTAGCTTTGCCATGTGCTGGTTATGTCCTACCCAATTTAACATCTTCCAGTCTTGGCTTTCTCATCCATAAAATAGGGATGATAATAATATTGATATGTGCATACTAGGGGAATTAAATAAGATAAGAGCTTTAAATGCCTAGCACAGAGAACCCATAAATATTTTTACAGTTATTACAGGAAAATGTTTTTGGTGACTTTCTGTGAATTTGGTGAGTTTCTGTGTGTCCCTTCACTTGTGACTTGGAAGCAGAGTCACGCAGGGTTCCATGTGCCTTTTCTCCTTCTCAGGAATGCTAGCGGCCAGTCTCAGTTCTCAGGGCCCCAGGGCGAGAAGCTCTCTGACTCTGGCAGGGGGCACAGCAGCTCGTCTCTGGATGTCACACAGTCCTTCAGCTTCCTGGATTTCATGGTTGTCTGGCCTGGCCACACACTTTCCGTCTCCTTTCACCGTCATATCACACTCCCTGATTGTCAAGAAGTTATTTTCCAGTGTCAGACTACATCTCATCTGCCAGCGATTATGCTTACCACCTCTCTTTATTTCAGTAGGGATGCAGGGAAAATAGGTCATCTTCTTCCTTTCAAAAAAAAAAATGTTTAAAAGAGTTTAGAAGCCCTCAGACCTTTCTGCCATCCAGCTTCTCTTTCGAATCCCTTCAGCTGAGAGCTGCCTCTCTTCCCTCTTCATATTTCAGTTATTCCTCTTCCTTCCTAAAACCTGGAGTTAGAACTGAACCTAATAAAGTACCTGAAGCATTCATTATTTTCAGAAAGGGCATTGGGTAGATTTTACCCAACATATTCCTATGCAGAAAATCAACATCATTTTCTGCTTGACTGGTATCCCATAGAGTCTGTCAAGCAACATCATCTTATAATAAATTTATAAGATTTTATTATAAATTTATAATAAAATCATAAGACCAAGGCCACTCACCACCCTAGAAAGTTATGTTGAACTCTTACCCATATGCCAGGCCCATAGCTTAGCTTTCCAAAAGCCAATAATCATCCCGTACCTGTGATCACCTACCTGCTTAGTATTCACAGGACATACCTCCTGGATCATCCTAGCTTAGCTGATTCACATTCAATTCCTGTTCATTCAAGACACTAAATTATTTTTAGTTCCCCACTTTGTGAAAACTCTTGTATAGAACATGTAATATTTATGTTCAGTAATAATCCAGAAATTTGCTAATAAGCTATTTTCAGATGAACAAATATGTATATAAAATACCTTCTATTTGCCAGTCCTTTGTGAGGCATATGGATGAAGGACATGGTACCTACCCCAAGGTCACCTCTGGTGTCTAAATCCAGTTTATCTAACCATGACCTACACCACCATCCATGACCTACATCACACAGCTCCAAGGACAAAATAGCCAGGTGACATGATCACTTTATTCCTTTTAGTCAATGTTTGGGCAGCATTTTTATGAACCTACATTAAATGTTTTGTCATCCACTGAGCACCAATAGAGTTCCAAGTTATTGTTCAATTTAGATTTAATAATGTGGCTGAAGCAATTCCCATTTTCTCTTCCATAGGAGGCGAGTGTAGAAGTCTGAATAGAGGGAGGAAGATTGATGGGTGCAGTAAGCAGCAACTTTGCTTAATAATGACAGTGTACTTGAAGTAGCACCAGTTAGCATTTTCAGAGATGTGGCTGCTGTGCTCTGCATTTATATAACTTGTCACGTCCAAGAAATCGACAGAAGAGGTAGTTTGAAATAGACAGTTGGAACACACATCACAAAAAATATCTCCTAGTGAGATCATATTGAGAATGACTGGTCAATTTCAGTTTAAGGAATTTTTTTTAATAGCATCTTCAATGCTCTGCTGCAAAACAAAAAACTGACCAAAAAACACCAGGGAATAGAAAATCAAGTTGCCTCCTGTTTGTTTTCTGGGTATAAAGAATGTTTTCATTAACTGGGTGCTCTTCCGGTGGGTGGCCATTAAGCTTTAAAAAGACAGTATTGTCTAGTGGTGGTATCAAAGCAAAAGGCTCAGGTGGAATCATAACTCACACCCAGACCTCAGCTATATACCATAAATGAGTTATTAATCTTTTTGTATCTCATTATCCTCCTTGATCACATAGGAATAATAATCATGCCTACCTCATATAATGTTGAGATTTAAGAATGAACTATTGCTTTCCTGTTGAATGTGCAGGCATCCATAACCTAATATAGAGAAATGAGGTAAATAAAGATGCTACTAATAGCCCTGAGATGATTCTATTAACTTTTTTTTTCTTTTTTCATTTTGGTTCTCATGGCAACTGGACCAAAAAAAAAAAAAAAAAACTGAGTTGGAAAGAATACAACAAATACCTAGACAAGTCATTTGTCTGGGGTCAGGAAGACCCACGTTGCTGGGAGAAATTCTCCTCCCTTCCACAGCCCTCTCTCTGAATGCACATGGAAGGTGTTGCAGTCTCCTTCTGGCTGAGTCTCAGTGATTTTCTCATCTATAAGCGCACATGGCCCTTTGATAGAAAGCTATTTGCAAAGGGACAAAATGTTTTTCTGCAGTTCTGACGTGAGTGGTATCAAAGCTATTGACTAAGTTGGAAAATAGCTTAATGTTATCTTTGGGGCCTCTGCTTCCCTGTCAGCATCAGCGTTGGAGATGTGTGTGTGCTATAATTGGGACTCAGTAAGACAACCGTGACACCCCTCTGCAGTGAGATGTGCCTGTGATGTGCCTGATACAGACTCACAGTGAGCTTAACAAAGAGCAGCTTTTCCCTGGGGCAGAGTGACCATGGAGGACAGGCTTCCTGTGAATCTGCTAATGGGGAGTGGTTGGTCCAGGGACCCCAGCTTCATTTACTGCACAGAATGGCTCTTACCACTCTGTGTTCTTCCTGTCACCACGGGGGGCAGGCCAGCATCCTAGCTATCCAGTCAGTGATTTCTCACAAATGCCTCTCTTCTCAACTGATTTGCATATTGTTAGAACCGAAAAATATTTGATAATGAATCTTGCAGTTCCTCTTCATGTTTGCTTACAAATGGAATCAGAGCATCATTCCACATTTGCATCGATCCTGCTGGCAGATTTGTTGAAAAGATCCTCTGGCTTCTTTTACAATCACAGGCTTTTGGGACCCTACCCTGCCTCAGAGACACCCATGGGCTCTTTTTATTTTAATTAACACATGTTAATGGTACCTATTAATGGGGTTCAGTGTGATGTTTCCACTCATGTATACGGTGGGCACTGATCAAATCCAACCTCCCTTTTCCCATCCCACCTCACACCTCTCCCAATCTCTAGTCATCACTCTTCTACCTTCAGGTCAACAGATTGTAGCTTCCACATATGAGACAGAACATGTGGTACTTGTCTTTCTGTGTCTGGCTTGTTTCACTTGACACAATGTCCTCTAGTTCCACCATCCATTTTTGCTTCAAATAACAATACTTCCTTCTTTTTATGGCTAAATAATACTCCATTGGGGGTGTGTGTAACATTTTCTTTATCCATTCATCTGTTGATGGGTACCTGGGACGGCTCCCTATATTGGAATTTGTGAATAGGGCCACAATAAACATGTGTATACATGGGCTCTTCATTAAGGGAATTATTTTCCAAAGGACAAAGTCTCCATGAGCCCAAATTTTGACTGCAAACCATAATAACTAACTTGTACTCACCTAGGTAAAAACAGAGTCTGGTGGAAGGCTCAGAGACGAAAGGCAATCACTGCTCTGCTTTGGAAGGCTGGAGCCCAAGAGAGCCCGGGGCAGCCTGCTCTGCATCCAGGGTTGCACCCTCCAATTACTTTCAGTTCTCTCTGTCACTCTGCTGAAGATTCTGATTCCTGGGATGAGCACACAGTTGCCTATCTCTTTGTTAGGGAACAAGAGGACATGGAGCCCTCCTGTCAGATTATCTCCAAAGGAGGAAAGAAGTTTCTTAAAGGAAAATTGTGGTGCTGAGACCAGAGGAAGGGAGAACGGGTGCTGAGGGTGCAGTGCCTGCTAACCTGCATGCTCCAGGACGGGAGGGTGCGTGAGGCCTGCTCAAGAGCTCCAACGTGCTACTCACATGACAGCTGCTCCAGTCACCCCCCCGTGCTACTGAACCTTGTGGGCAAAGATGAGTCATCCCTGCAGCTCAATCTCCCATGTGTGCTTGTCTTCATCCGAGGTGGTCTCGCCATTCAAAGCACAGTCCACTCATCACATGACGTGACATGAGGCCCACCAGCTCTGCAGAGGAGGTTATATATGCCTGACCTTAGCCTTCACACTTGAACCTGGGTTACATCAGAGAGAGCCCCTCTGAGAACTTCAAACACCTGGAGGATGTTTCTTTACAGTGAAATAAAGATGCAGGGAAAGTTTGGAAAAGGATGGGTCTGTTCCCATGCACTGCAGACAGGATCAAGAGGCACTGGTCAGCACTCCCCTCTGTGCAGAGCCTCTTCAGGGATGATGCCTGGAGGGCGGTCAGACTCACACTTCACCTTCAAGAAAGGCCTCAGATTTATCCATTGAGATGATCATAAAAAGATATTTGTGTGAAAGTCAAGGGGAAAAGATGTATCCAGCAGGATTCTTAGTTGTAGTAGACAGAAATCCACTCTAGATGATTAAACAAAATATCAAAAGATACTCAGTGGCTCACAGAATCTCCAGGCAGGCCAGAGGACCTCGCTGAAAGGTCATGCAGCTAGGACCAATGACCCAGGATGAAAGGGGCAGCAGAGAACACTGCTGCTGCCACTGGACACACATACCAGCAATGGCCTCAGTGCTCAGGACCCAGATCTACTGCTAGAGCCTTGTCACAGCTGTCACTCATCACAGGGGTTATCCCTCTCACCCTCACCAACATGGAGTGGCACCTGATTCTTGAGTCAGCAACTCACCACACAAATGGGCACCATTTTGGAGAAGCTCTGGTCTCATGCCTGGGAGTCTGGGAAGTCCTGTTCCTGGCTTCTGCCTTGGGGACAATTCCCCAGGGGAAGTATCATCAAAGGAATGACAGATGTCCTTACAAAGATGTGTGACTTTGAACTTGTGTTCTTTCCATTAATGGACCACCTCTCTCATATTGCATTATGAATGAATAGATTTTAAATAATGCTTTGCAATAATTTCATAAATCACATGATGATATCCATCATATTTTATGTTGAAAACTGTCTACCAATTAAATATTGAAATGTACCACAAGTTTTTCTTTTTAAACCTTCTTACAACAGGATCACATATAGCAGTATTCTTAAAAGGCTGGAAATAGTTTCCAACCTTTCAGAGATTCATTGGCTATTGAACTTGGGCAAATTCTTAAACAGTTCCAGTCAGCATTATCATTGGGTAAATGGGGGAATAAAATCTAACCGTATACTTATTATGCTTATTATTATCCATTTCCAAGTATTGCTAGGTATTGATGAACAAGTGTTTGTATAAATTGATAAGATACAACTAAGAATGATAATTATAAAATTTTACTTATTCCTTTATTACTAATTAACTTATACAGTCTCAGAAATGTTAGGTTCCCAATAGAACTTATATCCTGGATACTTACCTCCCATTTAATGTAGTGTTCTTTTTCAAAACTCAGTCATGTCCCAGAGGACAGTGGAGGCAGGAAATGAAATCAACTTGACCAAATAGAAGGACAATCATTCGATCCTTTTATTTGATCACTTCATATTTATAAAACACTTACTATGTGCTGAGGATCAAACCACCTGGTTTCTCTTTTATTTTTATTTATTTATTTATTTTTAGCATTTATCAATTTTTTATTTTTATTTTTTTATACATGTATTTTATATAATGTTGAGGGTCTCCTTCCACCATCCATGCTATTTCCTTTCTCCTACCCTTTCCCTCCCACCCCTATTCCCTACCTAGAGGTAATCTTCCTCCCTTGCTCTCCCTCCCAACCCCATTTTGAGTCACTCCCCTTATATCAGAGAAGACATTCGGCATTTGTTTTTTGGGGATTGGCTAACTTCACTTAGCATAATCTTCTCTAATGCCATCCATTTCCCTGAAACATACCATGATCTTATTCTTTTTTATTGCTGAGTAATATTCCATTGTGTAATAAATGCCACATTTTTTTGTTTTTATCCATTCATCCACTGAAGGACATCTAGGTTGGCTCCACAATTTAGCTATTGTGAATTGTGCTGCTATACTGGTTTCTCTTTTAAGTGTGCACCAAATAAGAAAAATGAGCCTGTTCAAGACATCATTATAATACACTTGGACTGGGGTAGGGGTGGAGCTCGTGATAGAGCATTTGTATGGTGTGTGTGAAGTCCTGAGTTCTGTTCCTAGCACCAAAACCCCAAAACCAACCAAACAACAAAATTCCCCAAAAAACAATAAAACCTCTTGGATAATGCTAAACTGCAAAGGAAGAAATGTTCAGTTTCACCGTGGTTCATCAGGTTGGCTTCTGGGAACCAGGATTTTTTTTTTAATTATTCACTCATAATAATTACACATATTCACAGGGTACACTGTGATCTATTGATGTGTGTACACACTATGTAATGATTAAGTCGGGGTCACGGGCATGTCCATCACCTTCACTGCTTTGTGATGAGGACATAGGTTCTGGAGCAGAGTTTTAGGGAAGGGAGAGGAGCAAAAGTAAGGAGGTAAAGAACTGCACGTGCAAAGTGTGACGGTGCCTCAGAACAGGAGAAATACAGCTTTGGCTGGAAGGAAAAGTTGGGTGACAAATGACACCCTGTCAGACACCTTCCACTGTGAAAGTGGAGGCACATTCTTTTTGCTGCTGGTGATAATGCCTAGAATTTACATGTGGTGTTAATTTGACTTCATTTACATAGTGCCTCAGTATAAAGAACCTCTAAGATGTTGTCTAATTGTTCTCTTCCTCTTGCTAACCCCAAGGCTGAGTTAGTCAAAGTAATGACCTTTATTTGGTGTGAGGCAGAGAAATCTAATTGGATATTTTGCTGCATCAACTTCATCCTAACATGGTAACTTAAGTCATAGAAACAGAACAATAGCTCTAAAGAGACTTTGATTCCTCCATCTTCATTTTTCCCAGTCCACAAAAGACTTTGTGTATTTCCTTTTGGGTCTGTCCACAGGAGTATTTTCCTTATACTTGTGGTATGCATGTTCTCTGTGGCCTGTTTTTACTATATGCTATTAGGAGGTTATTGGGCATTTTTGCTTCTATAAAAGTATTCTTAAAACTAGTCTTTCACAAATGCCTAATATTCCATTTATAGTAGTCAATTTGTTATTCTTCAGTCTTCCAATAGTTTAGGCAATATTGTAATGGCCATCTTTGTGTATCCAGTTTTTTTTCTTGTTAGATTATTTTTCTTAGTTTCAGAAACTCCAAACTTAAGGTTTTCCACCCTGTTATTATACTTCAAATAATCATTTCACCATGAATTTTTAATTCATTTTACTTTCTTCATATAGCAGCCTTACTAATGCATTAGTCTACACATTTCTATGTATCATTCTACGGTGCAAGCCCCAGAGTCCCTGCTGCTGTAACTATGAAGTGTAGGAGGGCAGAGAGATAGTGGTGGCCATAAAAAGTCACTTTAACCTGAAGGTCTGAATCCCCTCTCTATTGTTTCCTCAATTTATTGATGCATTTGAGTTTGCATCTTTTCATCTTTTATCACCAACTCACAATTCATCATAACTCATTCTAAGCATCTCTAAACAATTTCATTACCATACTTTGGTGACTTATATTTGAATGATAATACCCTTCCCTCCTGCTCAGTATTCAAAGCTTTGATGTATTTGTGCTGTCTGCCTTCCTACTGCTCAGTGGTCTTTTAAACTCTTCATTATATGGGCAAGTTAGTTCCAAAAGTCAGAAGCTCTTTGTTGCAGCCAGTGCTTAACATATGACCTAGAAAATTCCACTCTTGGGTATTTACACCAGACAAGTCTTTATAGAAAGTACCTACCTGGATGTTTACAACAGCTCTATTCATATTTCCAGTTAAAATCTGGAAACAATCCAAGTCCTTTAGTGGGTGAATGATAACACAGAGCTGTGTGTCCATACAAAGCATACTACTCAACAACCAAAGAAAACACTGTTGAAACACTCAGCAGTATGGATGAATCTCAAAGGAATTATGTGGAATGAAAGAAGTCATCTCAAAAGGTTGCATACTCTGTGATTTTATTTATATGCAGTGATGGAGAACACATCACTGGTTGCAGGGAGCTAAAGGTTGGGAATGATGTGCTATAGAGGGATGGTGGGAATGTGTGTATACGAGTGTGTGTGGGGTGGTGGGGGGTGTTGATGAAAGTGTTATGTGTTCTAACGTGATTTAACACAAGTCTATTGGTTATATGTCAACATTCATAGAACCATACACCAAAAAGTAATTTTATTACAAATTTAAAAATTTATTGGTGAAAAATCCCAATTTCATCAAACTAGCCAAATGTCCTTGGATATTATCTAACCTCTAAATCTCAGCTTATATACCCACAGAATGTAGAAGCTACTCTGTACTTGAAGAGGTGTTATAAGGACAAAATAAGATGTTATGAGTTCTCTCCTTGACATGCTAGAAGCGCCTCTTTTTCCTTTCTGTGGTAGATATTTCTCACTGGGAGCAGATTCTTTGTATTATTTTCATCCACACTTTCTAAAATAGTTATTTGGCTCTCAGGGGACAAATTGGAGCCATTGAGTGTTTCAAGCAGGAAAGTGACATGATCTGACTTTCATTTTGAAAAGATTGTTGGAGCAGCTTTGTAGAGAAGGTAGAGGGTAAGAGAGGAAACTAGGAGGCCAGGAAGAGTGGCCAGGGAGACCCAAAGAGAGGCAGTGGTGACATGGCATTATGCAGGCACAGTGGATTATTTGGGGAGATGTAGGAACAACAAGCTTGATGATGGCTTGAGGGACAAGAAAAGATAGATGGCAGTGTCACTGACTGAGTGAGAGACTCCAGGGAGGAGCACACCCGCGTGAGTGGGTTGTGGAGGGCACTGCACATTAAGGTTGGGAAACCAAGCATGCAGTTGGACCAGGCCAGTGGAGTCCTGTCCATTTCAAGGTGTGCAGCACCTGTCAGCAAGGGGTTCTCAGCCCTCCCTGGTCAGGGTTGGGAGCACTGAGGGCTGCTCTGCCTCAGGCTCAGCCTTGAGGGTTTTAACAGAGTGATTCTCTTTAATCTATTCTCAAGAGGGATTGTAGAAATTCTACCAGAATTCAGATTATGCTCATACTATTCACTGTTGCCAGATTTTCCCCCCTTTTCCATTTCATGATATTTAAAGAAAGGAGGTATCCAGCATTTCCAAATACCCCAGTTTGGAAGTCATCAGTCATACTTTTAAGATTGAAAACTGTTCATAAGCTACTGAGATAAAGCAATATCACCATGATCTATATCCAAAGGAAATGAAATCAGCATATCCAAGAGACATCTGCACTCCCATGTGCACAGTGGAATACTATTCAGAAAAAAGCATTCCTATTATTTCTAGGAACCTGGAAGATAATACATGAAGTGAAATAAGCCAGGCACAGAGAGACAAATCGTACATGACCTTACATATGGAATAAATAAGTTGATCTCATAGAAATAGAGAGTAGAATGGTGGTTATTAGGGGCCAGAGAAGTTGGGGAGGTATAAAATTTCAGACAGGAAGAATAAATTCCAGTGCTCTATTTTACAACATGGTGACTATAACGTAGAGTTGGAAAAGGCAAGATAATGGACATAAAGCATTCTTACCACAACAGTGATAACTACGTGAGATTAACTCATTTGTTAATTACCCAGACTAAGTAATTCCACAATGTTGACATACTTCAAAATATCATTTTGTCTACAGTAAATAAGACAATTTTGTCTGCCAATATAAAAAATAAAGTAAGATACTGAGAACGAAGATGCATATACAGACATGACACAGAATATGCTGGATTATATTCTAAAACGTGGTTGACCCTGTCATCCTCAAATTTCCAATTTTGCCACAGACAAGGGGAAAATCAGGGTATGTTTTTTCCTCTGGGACGAGAGGGATATGAATGGGACTTATGGAGGGGGTGGAGGAACCTCAACTGCATCTGCAGATAGCAAGGTACTGATCAGGTCAGTGTGTTCTAATGTCTTGGAATTAAAACATGAAGCCAGGCATGCCTGTAATCCCAGCAACTCAGGGGGCTAGGGCAGGAGGATCGCAGATTTAAAACCAGCTTCAGCAACTCAGTGAGACCCTGTGTCTAAATAAAATTTATAGTTTTTAAAGGGCTGGAGATATGGCTCACTGTAAAAGCACCACTGGGTTCAATCCAGGGTGGGGGGTGGGAGCGGAGAGAGAGAGAGACTGAGATTCTTTAACATATGAAAAATAATTTTTAAATCTCTACATGAAAGACAACATTCTTTTCCCACCCACCCCATTCTCATGGTTCAACTTAAAGAGCAATCTCTTAGGTTTTTCTCTCAGAAAATGTAATTACTTTGAAATGAAATGTTAATGCTATGTTCTATTCTTAAAGTCACTTGTTAACAGTGATGAAGCTATGGCTTAATAGAGTTGCTAAATTTTCTCCTAGGTCATTCTTCTTTCATATTTTATATTTATCAAATGAGCTGGTGATGATCTGTAGTATTTTTTTTTTTTTTTAACAAACACAGAACAATCTCAGCTAAGACTCATCACCAGGCTGTTGACTTCAACATCTTCGAGGGCATGGTTTGCCATGGGGTCCCCCTGGTGACCATTTCAAGGGGCAAAGTGGTGTATGAAGCTGGAGTTTTCAATGTCACAGCAGGAGAAGGGAAGTTCATTCCACGCAAACCTTTCGCTGAGTATGTTTACCAACGAATCCAGCAACGAGACCAGGTGAGTCCTGCACAGTGGGCCAGGCCTGGGCTGGACTGTTACCTGCTCTGGGTGTGGTTTGTGGTGAAGGTGGCCTTGTCACATCACACTACTCTAACATATTCCCGGAGTATTTGGGTTTATTTATATGAGAGATTACAGACAAATGCCAATTTTCCAAGAATCTTTGGATGGATGCATTTTCCTTGGCAGACTAGTGTGTCGATTCAGGACTTTCTGATGGACAAGGTTGGATATTTGTTTTTTGGGTTTTTTTCCAGGCAATCTCAGTACATTTTGGGCAATTTAATCAGGATCCTCCAAGAAACAGACATTCAGATGGATAAAGGTGCGAGGGGGTTATGATCGGAAACACCTGGGAAAGAAAATGGGCAAGAACTGGAAAGACATGCCCCAGAATGTAACTCAGGTGTGACCCCAGACAGGAAAGAAGAAAAGAAAGCGAGTGGAAGCATCCAGACTACCACACCGTCTAGGAAGGGTTGAGAGGGGCCCCTGGCAGTCCTTGAGCCGAGCCTCCTGTCCCACCGTGATGCGTAGCACCCAGTCGTTGACTGGGAGCAGCTGTAGGAGGTGTGGTCACAGCTCAGATTCTGATGACATTCAGTGCAGAGCAGCGGCCCCTTGAGGAATTGCTAACCCTTTAGTTGAGGATTTGCAAGTCACATTCTCGTGACCATCGTGACCATCGGAGTAATGGAGTAGGTAGATATAAATATGAATTCCATCTTCCCTTCCCATGTCCTAGCTGTAAGGCCAAGAGCAAGTTTCCTTATCATCCTTGGGGTCAGATCCCTTATCTGGAAAATGAAAATAACATTTCTCCCTAACAAATTGTGACGATGGTGGAACCAGTGCGGATAAGATTAACCAGACTCCGGTAAGATTTTTTAAAAAAATGTAAGGTACATCCATTTAAGGCACATAGTAGGAGGTCAATAAATGCTAGCAAAGGCCCAAAGTTTATAATAATGCTGCATTATAAGAGATACTTGTTTTATTATTATTATTTATCTTGTCTTTTCACACATTTTTTAAGTATATACAGAGTTTAAAAAATTTTTAAGTTTTATTATACTAAATATTTGTAATGTATTTGAATAATTAAAATCAAAAATCCATTTCTGGGTTTGGAGGTGGGGGGTGGTGCCACCCTGTACCCTTAATCTCATATGGCATAGGTGAGAGCTGAATGGCTGGGCCCTGAGAATGTTCTGGTTTTCTTCCAGAAGGCTTTGCTCATGTTCTCATGTTCCGTGCCTGGCATGTAGACTTTGTGACCTGTGGATTTATTCTAAAACTTATTTCTCTTCTTTCCAGTTTTCAAATGTAGGTTTTCTTTTCCAAAGTTCTCCATCTGTTCTTTAATTCATTTCACTTAGATCTTTTAGTCTCTTTGATTTCTCCTCTAATGTCTTGTGCCATTTTTTTTTAACTTGTGGATTCTCAGAATGCGTTACCCAAGATTCCTGCATTTAAAAAATGCTTCCTAAGGTAAACCATTCCTCTAGAATGCTTCGAATTCACAGGAATACCACAATTCTTTATATATTGTATTTCAGTCAAAGCAGATAGTTTAAGATTACAGTTCATTTTGCTCTGGGATTAATTGTTAAGTGTTGACACTGACAGGTGACAGGTGGGTGGTAACTGTAAGAGTCCCAGGTGTTTTTGAACATGTGTGTGGTGAAGAACAGCAGTACTAAAGCTTAATGGCTGCTTCTTGGATTCAAGGCATTCTTCTAAGGGCTCTGTTACTGTGAAAGCCCTGTGAAGGAATGAGATATTATTTCTCTCATTTTAAAGATTAGAAAACTGAAACTTCAAGAAATTAAGAACTCGTTCATTTCACACATCAGGTATTTGACAGAGCAGGACATAAACCCTGGTTATTCATCTTTAGAAATTTCATACCTAAGCAATCAATTATATTGTAAAATATAAAAATTGAGTTCAATGAGGTACTGGGAGATAAATGGCTCAGTATTAATTTGCAAAAGAGTCTTAGTTGCAGCCATGGTGGCAGCTAGTTTATTCGTGGGTCTGTAGCAGTAACTCGGTAGAGGCATGGGAAGGGTAGACTTTGGAAATCACAAGAAGGTAGAATCAATAGAACCAGGTGATAATATGACACTTGAAATGGATCTGAAGTAGGGCTGCTCCTGGTGGTCAGTTCTGGTTGGTCACCAGCAGGGACACTAGACAGACAGGGACTCCCTGATAGATTGTATTTAAATGACTAACTTGAGACAAGTTCTTCCCAGGATAGCGAAAATGGTTTGGGCAGAAGAGGTCACCAAATGACTGGTTTCAACAGTTCTCCTTTTCAAATTGTTTTCTGTTTTGTTGGCAGAATTAATGTCCACTTCATATTTTATGTATTGACTACCAATTATATGAATTATTTTAATTTCTTAATATTTTCTTCTGATATCCATCTCTTAGGCATTAAGAGCATTGTTATTTTGAAAATAACAATAGATGATAATTTTCATTGTTATCACATCTTGTTCTGAGAACTTACTATCTACCAAGAACTGCATTAGGTAATTTGTAGTCATTATTTTACTTAATGTGGACATCCACGTGAAGGATATTATCATTCTCAATTTACAGAACAGAAAACTGAGCCTCAGCAAAATTAAATAACTTCCCCTGGGTTAAGAAATAAGTCAACTTAAGAGCCAGGATTTGTGATATTTTCACTCTACCACAGGATCTCTGTAGAGACAAGAAAAGAGAAAAAATGATCATGAATGTCAAACCATGAAGGAATGCATGATTTAAAAATATGTTGGAGAAAAAAATGCCAAAATGAGTAAAATAAAATTCAGTTTGGGAATTACATGATGGCATTTCAGACCCCTTTCCAGTTTAGTGAAGATGATTATAGAGGAAAAATATTTCACTAAAGTTAAGAAAATGATTTGTCACAAACGCTAGATTTTAAATTCACACAAGAGGTTATCAGAGCTCTTTGTTTTTCATTTTAAATACTCAGATTTCTTGGGCTGCACCCCCAGCCCAGAGGTAGAATGTTTGCTTAGCATGCACAAAGCCCTGGTTTCAATCCCCAGTATCTAAATAAATAACTTAAATAAATAACATTAAAATACTTATATTTCTTTGTGAGTAAAGAATAAGAATTTGAAGGCAACCAGGAATGGACCATAAGATTTCTCCTGCTTGGCCTGTTACACCCCCTCACCCCCACCCCACCCACAGCTTCCTTTCCTTTCCATGCTGATGCTTGGTACAGAGTAGCTTTTGACAAATTAATAAACAAAACTCTAAGAGGAACAAAGGCAATAGCTTCAGAAGGACATGGAAGGAACTTTAAATAAATTAATCCAGAGATTGCCTTCTGCACCATTCCAAAGAGTGGGGTTATCTGTAGGCTTGATTTTTGTCCACGATTGTATTTCTGAGTAAAACTTACCATCATTCCACTTTGCCACTTTCACTGTTTTTGAATGTTGTGAGGCATTTCAAAGGAAAGAAGAGACATTTTTACTCAATTCAGCAGCTTTGGGGAATTATTATTTATTTTAAAACTTAGCTAATCCATGAGAGAAAGTTTTAAAATCAAAAGACAAGACATCAGACTTTATTTTATAAATATAACACAATAAAACATTTCAATATTATATAAAACGTCACTTAAGGAGCAGCGCTGTAGGGAAGAGAAAGAAAAGGGGGAAAAAATAAGTAACAACAACTTAGATATTCCAAGAGTTTACCTGAAAGAACAAAATTATGTACTGTTGATTCTTTACCAAGAGCGTATAGCTCTTTAAATTCGAACATATTATATTTCTGAAAGCTTTGTGTATTTAGTGTTATAATTTTCATCAAAATTTGAAAAGATGGACTTTCTTTAAGTTATCCATTAAGTCTTCTTTTTTCTCCTTTTCAGTAATAAGCAACTTTGTCCTTTTCTGTAAAATACAAGGCATGCTGCATTTTAGAGAGAAACAGGAGTAGCTTCTCAGAGTAATATATGGTTTCAGAATACTGCTGCCACAGCTTTTAAACTGGGTTGTATCTTTGCAACGATAAGCGTAATTTCCCTTTCTAGATAAGATAAAATTGAGTGGATGGCTGACTTGGTCCTTGAAATGGGTATTTTCCATTTCTGAAATAATAGTTTGTCAATGTCTTTCTCAAGGTAAGTAGCTCAGAGAAAGCAATTTAAGATATGTCATCAACTGCCGTATAGACCTAATTTTCTCAGATAGATAGATAGTAATAATAAAAGGCAATACATATGCTAGATCTGGCTCCTTTTGGCTCACAAAAGACACTTGAATTCACCTCTGCCCAAGCCCTCATTCAGGGATGTCACTGTGGTAGCTGGAAATCAAACGTGGTGGGAGTATTTACACCACAGAAATAGGCAAGTGCTACAAATTAGGATTTTTAAGGATGGTGATAAAAAGAAGAGTCTACTGTTGTTCATATTTACCAGCACACTACTGTATCATAGGACACTTTCTAAATACATGTTGAGCCTCCCTAATCTAAAAATCTAAAAAACTCAAATACTCCAAAATCTAAAACTTTTGAAAATTGACAAATGCATTGAAGTATCTCAGATTTTCAGACAAGGAGCACCAACCAGTAAAGTTTATGCAAACATTCCAAAGTCAAAAAACAAACAAACAAAAAACCCCAAACTCCAAACTCTAAACCACTTCTGGGCCCAAGCATTTTGATGTGGGACACTCAGCCTATAACTCTTTTCATGCTGTAATCTAATCATTAAACATTCATTCTGTAAATATTTGTTGATCATCCATCAAGTGTCAGTCTAGGTTAATTCTCACAACCACCTGGGAATAGCAGTTGTTCTACCTTATAGATTAAGCTTTTGAGGCTCATGGAGGTCACTTAGCTGGGTTGGAGGCTCAGGTCTAAACCAGTCCCTTCAATGTCTAGCACTACAGCACATTAATCATGAAGTTTAATCCCTACTCAAATGAATAGCCACCCACCTCCCACCCTCAACATAGGGTCCCCCATTCTCCCCACTGCACAAAGGGATCATTTGCCTTCAGCTGGAAAACTTCACAGAGCAACCAGCCCCACAGTAAGAAGGCCCAGCTTTGTTGCATTGTCCTTGAGAAAGAGCTCCCAGGGCATTTTAAGGATTACATGAAGACAGTAGATGCCAAAACATTAGCAAAATGCACATATTTCTATTGTTATAGATCATCTCTAAGGAGCCTAAGGGCTACTCAAGTTCTGGTGCATAGAGCCCTAGATAGCTCAGCAGTGTATACCACAGTTCTCTAAATTCACTAGGTCATTCTCAGGGACTCTGTTCATTTGAGCTGTTTGATGTTGAGCCAGTGTCTGCTGTTTGGTATTTGGAACTTCTTTTGTCTTTATTTATATTTTTGTATCTTAACCTCTCTGGGCAGCATCGCATCAGTAACTGTCTTGGGGCCTGAGAACTATTCTTTACTGATCTCTCTGGTTTCAGAAAATCTAACATCCCAGCACTCCATTCCTGGCAGACAATAATAGTTAAAGTCTTTATCAATTCAGAGCTTCCTCTTCCCCTGATCAGCTAACCAAAAAGCATTTCTGCAATTATGCAAATATAATGATGATTGCAATTAATGTTTATACCGAATATGATGTAATTCTCATTTTTGTCTTTCTATTAACTTGTCACAGTGACAATTGTCATTAAATCTTATGAACTCAAATTGAACTCTCTGTTAAAGTGACTCATCAGCATCCTGTCCAGGGAGGTGCATCTGTGCTCTGTATCCCCCAGGATAGCCCCTCTCAGGGCTGTACCTTTGAGCCATTTTACTTGATGGTAAGACCATCAAGATGGAAACCATTGCTGCCACTGATCTAATCTTGACCAGCAAGTATTGGGGGAAAATGATGCAACTCAGATTATCCTCAAATATATGTTCTCAGGGCAATTTAGTGTCTTGAGGTGATCCTTGCACAAGTTGCCAAATAATTGTCAGTAATGTTACCTTCCAGTGATTCTGTTGTCCAGCAGTATATGAAAAGTTCTGAGGAGTCCTACATTCAAGCAGTCTCACTTCATTTAACAAACATTCATCCAGCACCAGGCACCATCTGGGGGGTAGTGATACCAGCATCAATCAGACAGCAGCCCCAATCCCAAAGGATTTGTCTTCTACTTGTTCCAGCTCTGGGTTCCTTGTGCTTAAATCCTAGTTCTGCTTGACACACTTTTACACTTCTTTGCTGTAGTCAGTTGGCCACTTGAATAGAGGAATCTGAACATGAGGAGAGATCAAGGCTGGAGATAAATTTGGGAGTCATGGCACAAAGATTTAAAACCACAAATCTGGAGCCATCAAGGAGGCTGTGCTAGATAGAGACAAAAGGAGGCTTAAGATAGAGACCTTGGTCCACCAACCTTCAGAGATTGAGGAGAAAAGAAATCAGAAAAGGAGCCCAAGATAGCTGCCCAGAGAGTCAGGAAGATCATCAGGAAAACAGGGAGTCTCAGAAGGCAAGAGAAGAAGCCTGCTTCCTTCGTTCAACCCATACCACTCAAATTCTTTGTTCTGATCTCTCTTGAGTATTTTATGCTGCATTAAAGTCCTCTAAGGATTAGCTGTGCTTTCAGCTGGAGGAATGGAACTGCAGTATACATGACCACTCTACTCATCTGAGATACCAGGAAAAGAAACCCATTTTATTTTTAACCCTATCACTAGTACAGTTTCTGAGCATTGAACACTGGTTCCACCATAGACCAGAGTCCATATCAAGATAAGTCAGATAGAGAGTTGCTACTGTCAGTAGACAGAAGTTGCCATTGTCACTAGACAGAAGTAATAGACTAGCTTTCCTAAGAGTGGTGGGTTAGGTGTACCTAGAAAACAAATGTGCAAGTGAGCTTCTGAACAATGGTAGTGATGGTTTAAGATTCTGCAGAGTGACTGCCACCACTTTTCCATTTTGTCACAGTGGATATCTATTGAGGTTCTAAAATATATAGAGAGTGCCATGCCTGAGGCAAGAGACGGTGCAGAGAGGAATAAGATGCACGTCTCGTCAGTGCAGGGCCAATGCAGCCCACCCCTAAGGAGAAGAAAATAGTAAAAGTTGAAATTGCTTGGAGCATAAGAATGGGAACCTAAATTGTCTTTTTTAATAGATAAAAATAACTATTAAGGTGAAATATTGTGAAATGTGGAACAACAAAAGACTACTGAGAGAAGATTGGTTTGTTTCTGAGGTGGCAGCAGGCACAGGCAGGCATGGTCACACCTTAAGGTCATTCTGGAAGGATGACTGTTCCCACCTGGAGCCTCAGAAGCAGGTGAACAGTGAAACTATGCAGATAAGATCAATCAGGTCACAGACATATGATGATCAGTGTGACCTGGGGACCAGCCAGGCTGCATACTGCTTGATGGCATTATCAGGGCAGTGACTGGGCAGCCAAAATGCAGTTCTTAGAAAACCAAGTGACCTGAGAGCTTTCCACAGAAGGCTTTTCTGGCCAGCAAGAAAGTAAAGCCTAGAAAGCAGGTACACCGTGAAGCACAACAAAGGAGTGAGAGGGAAACTGAGCCAGCCCTGGCCAGGACTCCTCAGGCACAGAAGAAAGCAAGCTTAACTGAGCATTGAACACTGGTTCCACCATCGTCCCCTCCAAAAACCCTTCCACCCATATTTATTGGGGACATATTATGGAAGAATAGAGCAATACATTGGCCCCCTGTCTACTGGGGGAGACAGAAAGGTAAATAAATCATTATAGGTAATTACAGTATGCAAGCTAGTGGATGTGACAGAGAGGGCTGACTAGTATGATGACTACCTGGGCTGAGGTATAAAAGCAAAGTCAGAGATACTTAGGTAACAAGGATAGTGGGCATCCCAGCCCATGCCAAGCCCTGGCCCTGACACAAAGATTTTAGGAAGGATGCTGATGGATTCTGATTTGCCTGGTTAGGGACATGCACTATCCTGGGGCTTGCAGATTTAAGGTCAGGGAAAGCAATCCTCTAAGGGACTGACCAGATTATAGAACAGACCTGCCCCTAAATGAGGACAGGCCTATACTAGATGGCTCCACCTCAACCAATGGTGTCCCAGACCAATCCCAGTGAGCCCAAGACAGACAGAAAAGCAGCAACTGAAAACTTCAAGTAGGAGAGCTGCAGGAGCTGCTGTCCAAAGAGGGAGACGGAGCGGGAGTTGAGGAGGGACCCACAGCACAGAGTAGGTGGCACAAATATCTGCCCAGTTATGTCAGTTTCCCCAGGGGTACACCATGCAGAAAGTCTGATGACTGAAATGATAAACCATGGGTATCGAGTGTGAATACCAAGAGGAAGAGAGAAAGGCAAGACTCTAGGTAGTAGGCAAGAGGGTGTTGAAGGAAGGTGGGAAGAAATCTTGGTTTCCTGGCATGGTCCTGGATCATGCTTGTTAATGATGTTAGGTAGCCTTTCCACTCTCAGTCCTTCTTTGGATGATAAATTCTGTGGTCACCCTAGGTTGAAGGGATATACCATGAAGTGTAGCTTAGGAAGTAAAGGCAGGAGAGAAAGAAGCACTAGGCAAAGAGAAAGAGAGTGTGTGTGGGGGGGTGCGGTTAGGTAAGTTTAAGGTTTCAGATGTGCCTTGGCTCTCAGTGACCACAGTGTCCAGGACTAGGTGGCAGAAATGGGAAACTGGCACTTCACTTCTGGGCACCTTGAGATACGGACAGGATTGAGATGAATCCAATGGTTGAGTGGATAATGAGCCAAAATGGAGGTCCAGCCAAACATCAGGGCAGACACTGTAAGGGGACTGAGGCTTTTCCTGGTGCTCAGTGTGTGCTGCAAGTTCCAGGGCTGTGGGAGCTGACTCCATCTTGCTCTTTGTAGTATTCTCTGTGGAAAAATAGGTGAGGCTGTGGGCGCTCAGTAATTATCTGTTGAATGAAGGAAATGCTTGGTCTCTGGAAATTCTAAAGTATCTGAGGGATGAGTTTTATTTACCAAATTTTGTGAATGAGCATGTAAATTCAGAGGCATTAAATAACTTATGAGTTCCCTACAATGAATTAATAGCAAAGAGAGAATTCAAACTTAGATCTGTCTTATTCCAAAGCCCACACTGTTGATTACTTCAGTATATTGGTTTCAAAGATCAAAATAAGACCCAGAATGATTTATTGTGGTTTTTTTTTTTTGTGTGTGTGTATGTGTGATTATTTATTAAGAGCTTTGTGTCAGTCAGTTTTCTGTCACGGAGACAAAATACATGAGAAAAACAACCTATAGGAGAGAAGATTCATTTTGGCTCACGGTTTCAGAGCCATGGTCAGCTGGCTCCATTGTTTCTGGGCAGTTTCTGTGATGAGGCAGAACATCATGGTGGAAGGACATAGGGGAACAAAGCTGCTCACCTTATGGAAGCCGGGAAGCAGAGAGACAGCAGTGGGGCAGGAGATGGCCTGGGTATGTCCCTAAAGGCATACCATCAAGGACCTACTGCCTTCGATAGGTCCCAACTCCTACCATTTGCACCACCTCCCAATAGTACATTCAAATTATGAATCTATCAATAGATTAGTCTATTGATGAGGCCAAGCCCTCATGGTCCAATCACTTTCTAAAAGCCCTACCTTTGAACATTGCTGCTTTGGGGACCAGGCCTTCAACACATGACCCTTGGGGGACATTCCGGATCCAAAGCTTATCTGTGTCAGGCATTATTCCAAATGTTTCTCTTATATTTAATCCCGTCAACATTTTAATCCTCACAACAACCCTATAATGCAGGTACTGTTTTTAGCCCCAGTTCACAGCTACAGGAACTGGAGCATCATGCTGAGTGCCCAGGCAATCTGGTTCCAGAGCTGGTGCCATTAATCACTGACGGGTGATGCCTCTTGACTTGTCAGAGAAGTTGTGCACATGTTTACAAATAGCATGATTTAGTTACTTCTCCTGGATTCCTTTGTTTATAAAGTCCAGATTTTGAAACTGTGTTCAAGCACTAAATTAACTCCAGCTGAACCCAGCTGAAGGTTCTGCTGTGTCACTGGCCACCAAAGAGGTGAGATTCTGCAGAAAGCCTGTTATACACAGAGGCAGAAAGAAAAGGAAACACACACCAGCAAGTTGCTGTAATCGAGCAAAATGCTCAGTCCTAGGAGAGGGACAACACAGATGGCTAGGACTGAAACTAGAAGAAAAGGTGGAATCTCGGGTAGGACTATAGGAGATGGGACTTGGACGAGGTGAAGCTGTGGCAGAAGCCCAGATGGCACATTCCCTGAGCCTTTATCTGATACAGATTAACACTAACAAAGAAAGAACAATCCAGAGACCCAAGGATCCTAGGAAATCCCAGGAGGGGGCAAAAGGCTGGTACCTGATAAGTTCACAAGATTCTGTTTTGCTCTCACAATTCACAAAGGAAGCATGTCTGTAACTTTGAAGTCAATAAACCAAAAGAGGGAAATGAAATATGTTCTCTTTCAGACTTGTACACCTGTGCCGGTGGAGCGGGCACCCTATAAGGGAGAGGTCAGCAAATTGAAACCCAAAGACTCCACAGTGGGGACCACGATGCAGGACCACCCCTGATTTGGTGCTGTGAGTAATGGAAAGTGGGCGGAGAAAGTATTCCTGTGTGACAATCAGCATATAAATGTCAGCATGTGAAATTAACCTCTCTCCCTTCACAAGCCTTTGAAGAGTCCAAGGTCAAAGGCTTCAAAGGCAAAATGCAAGGACAGTTGAACTAAGAAAAGACTGATAAAAAGAGCTGTTGGTGTAGAACAGTGAGATGAGCCTTCAGGATTAAAGAAGGCCTTGAGGGTGATGGCAAGGAACATTCCACAGATCCCCAGAGAATCTACCACAAGTAAAAAGCAGTGGGTCGGAAGCATGCAGTGGGCCCTGTTACTGCACTACTTACAACAAGGAGTATCATTTCATGGTCAAAATTTATAAACCAATTAGAACTTTATATGGAACATACAAAGATTTTTATGATATTTACCATACAAAGATTCATATCTTTGTATGGTAAATTCCATTGTGTTCTAGAATTTAGAATGCATGAAAAACGAATGTTGCTTTCAGGAGTGTAATTCTCAGAAAAATTATTTGATAGTATTTGATGCACTTTTTTTTCCATGCTTAATTTTTGGAATATAGACACGATCATTTTTTAAAAGATGTTTGAGTGCTTCATCAGGTGCCCCTCATTCTTTTTGACAGACATATGTGTCTGTCTTGGAGTACCTGTGATCACCATCCTTGTCAATGTATTTCTCTTTAATTGTTTTCCAATACCTGTTCTGCCATATCCCTATTTAACAACAGTGGCCTTGCTGTGATTTTAGTATCTCTCTACCATCACTTCGTACTACTGACTTCATGAAATAAATGCATTTTTCCAGTTTTGTAATTTCACTAGGTTCTGAGACTTTTTAAAATTTATTTCATGATATGTTTTCAGATACTTCAACATGTACCAATCTGCAAGAGACTTTAAGCTAGGGTTGACCTGATGGATAGGGCCAGAGGTTTGTGCTAATCAGGGGCTCTGCTTGACAAAGGTCTGGTTTTCTATGTGCTCAGGCATTGCACATAGTCATATTTTGACAGCCTGTGCTTCCCTACAAAACCCCCCTGGCTTCAGGGATGCGGATGATGAATCCTTGAATAACCAAGCTCTCTGTCCCACATGCTGTGCATGTTGTCAATCTTGAACGTTTTCTAGCCCCAAGTTTCAGTGTTTTTATTGTTTCCACACTACTGAAATTATTCTTCCAATTCAATAAGATCTTATTAAAGATTCAGAAGAAGATTAGCAAGGGATGGAAATGCCACTGAAAACTATCACATGCTATGAACTGCATTTGTAGGAGCGGGCTTAGTGTTTACTTTGATTAGAGCGTTTCTGGGGGTTAGCTTGAATTCTGCCTCTCTTTGTGGGGGAGAATGCTACACTGAGTTGCTTTTATTCTCTTCAAAGGTAAAATCAGAGGAAAGGATGCTGTGCTCCCCTCACAGCCACACGTCGTCAGCCCGTGGAGACCCAGGCCCTGTTTCAACTCCCCAAGATCCTTTAGGAAAAATAATCGCTCTAGGCCTCTTTGATTTTCTTTCAACAGCAATTGCTGTCTTCCTTACTATGCCATTGTTGTTGCCTAAGATTGAAGATATAAATGAATATTATTGTGTTGGAAAGTCTGTCTGAAAATTCATTGATGATGCTTTAAAATTTTTGTTTGCACTAGATTTCTTTGAATTTGAAAACATTACTACTTTCTTGTTTAACAGATTTTTTTTTTCTTTTTAGTGGCTACATTTGTTTTGAAATTGCACTGCGATTTTACATTTTATTGGAATTAATAAACGTTGAGATCTTCATTTGATATTCTGTTATCTGAATTCTGTGTGTCTCCTTCTAACTAGTGGAACAGGGACTGTGGGGGTGGTTTTGACTCAAGACTGTGATTTCCGGTGTGCCATCTGCTTCAGCAACTCCCAACAATCAGGCCCTTGACAGAGTGTATGTAATCACATCAGGTGCTCCACCTTAGGGGGAATCCAAGGCAATTATCCAATCACACCGATGAGTTGAGGATTTGAAGGATTCAATGGAATCAGCAAGGCTGAGAGATGCTGGGTTGACACCTTCCTCCCATGTACTTCCGGTCTACACTGGGATCCCTCTGTGTTTGCAGAGAATCAGAGCTGCTTCTTCTGGGGAACTAGGTCCAGAGGGATGTTTAAAACATGGAGTAAACTCAGGGTAATTAGGCAGTTCTTGTGGGCTCCCCTAACATACACACTTAAATCAGGGGTGGGTATTTGCTCATGTGGGTTTAACCAAGGATAGTGGGAAAATGTACTCACCTGCCATTTGTTTTGAGCGCATGATAAAAAAGGTTGAAGAGCTACACCTCAAGAGAAATCTTTAGGTTCAAACTACAGCTCTTTTTTTCCCCCTCAGGTTGAAAGATACCTTAAAATATTGGTTATTTTTCTTCTCCACTTTGACTGGCAATGGAAATTCTACAATAGAATCACTGAATCTTCTGAAAGGAAATGATTAAATTGTTTTCTTACTCAGAAGCAAATTCTCACTCAGCCTTTAGCATTCAGACAAAATGTCACCCTCTCTGGGAGGCTTTCCAAGATCCGGTGACTGGGTTATGTGCCTTATTTATGCTCCTCCATAGCAGAGCCCAGTGTGGGCCCTATCATAGTACCTTATCTGGTGCATCATACAATTAGCACTCTGTATCCCTGGGTTCCACATGGACTCAACTAACTGTGGATCAAAAATATTTCTTAAAAAATTACATCTGTACTGAACACATACAGACTTTTCCTTGTCATTATTTGCTAAAAAAATACAGTGTAACAACTATTTACATAGTCTTTACATTATATTGAATATTGCAAGTAATCTAGAGATGATTTAAACCATAAGGGAGAGTCTGTGCAGGTTATATGCATATACTCTGCCATTTTATATAGGAGGCTTGAACATCCTCAGATTTGAGGGATCTTGGGTACCCCAGAACCAATACCCCACATATGCTGAGGGACAATAGCAGTTACTGGGTTTATTGCTCTGTCTCCTTTAAGAAACTGAAAACTCATGCAGGCAAGTCTGCCTGGTTCCCCAGCACCCAGCAGCCGATGGGCATTCAATGGATACCTATTCATTTTTGAATAAAGGAAAAAGAGTAAGAGTTTCTTCTAAGTTTTTAAATTGACACAGATGAAGTTAGTGAGAACTCACAACAAAATAGGAACAAACTTCATGGAGGGTTTTTGTGTAAGGGCACTCTTCATGTAGAGCATGGGGTCATCATTGTCTCTTTGAAAGCTCTGTTTGGGAGAATGAAATCGCTATAGGATTCCATTCCAACAGCCAGTCGAAATGAATGGGGGGCTCTCCTTGTTCCTTTTATTTGGTTTTGTTGCCAATGCTTTTGTTGAGACCATAGTTCTAAATAATAATAGAAGGCAATGGGAAAACATGATTCAAGCTATCAATATTTAATGCCGTATTTTCCAAGACTGCTGCTGGTGCACAAAATAAGATCTCTGTCCCTGAACAATTGCATGTCTGAGGTCAGCACAAAGGATGGATGGAACAAGTAGAATTTCTTCTCCATGTTCACCTCCCACTGAACTTCCTCCAAGGAAGCGTGAGGAGATAAAAAGTGCAGTCTCTAAATGCTGTCCTCTGTTCACTACATGTGAGGCCTTGAGCAACTTTTAAAATTAAAATATGAGATTATCGAAACTTGCCAAAAGATAAAAAATATCATAAATCACCCTTTTGAATTTTCCCAGTAAAGAATGGAGACTTTCTCCTCTCTTGTTCATTTCCCTTTCCTCGCCCTGGGTACCCAGCAGCCCCCATCCACACACATCTTTTATACCTGAATATACATGTACCTGACCCTAAGCATTGTTTTGAATGTGATTAAACCTTATTAAAACATTGCACAGTATATATTGTTTTGATTTCTGCTTTTTTGTGTGTGTGATCAACATGCTTGGGAGTTATTTGTTTTGGTGGGTCTAATTCTAGTTATTGATTTTATTGCTGAAGAATATTCTACCTGCAATCATACCACAAACTACTTACCCATTCCCTGGTTGGATGAACATTCAGGTTGTTCAATGACACGGCTATCACAACACTGTTCTAAGCACCTTGGCATAGCTTTCTGTGGGTACAAATTTAAGTTTCTCTAGGGTCTATACCTTCAGTACAAGGAACAAAACTGATGGATCTTGCCTTACTTACACACTGATAAATGGTTCTCCAAGGATTTTGCCAATCTGATACCTGTCAAAAGGATCTCACTAGGTTTGAATTTGCATTTTCTGGAGTGCTAATGAGGCTGAGCTCCTTCTCCTCATTGATTTTCCTAAACCTCAGTTTCTTCATGTATAAGAGAAGAATGATAATGGTACAGAATATGTCCACAGTATGTGTGAGGGTTAGAAAGCCCAGACTGAATGGTCAGCAAATGCTAGCTACGAATGCTCTGCTTACCATTAATGGCAGTATGATGAGTTAATAATGATGTGCTATCCTGAGACTGCCAAAGCCTTGGCTGTTCATCTCTTTCTATGGAGAAATTTGCTATGCTTGGCAATGCCAGCTCCTTGGGAAGAAACAGAGGTATGGAAGCCAAGAATGAGGGGTACGGATGGTGGAGCCAGCCCAGGCATGGGGTCAGAGCATAAGGGGGGCTCGATGAGGGCCAGTGGGCATGGTGGCCTGGGGTCAGGTCCCAGTGAGCAGTCTGAGAAGGGACACATATAGGGGAGGTTGGAGTCTGGCTTTCAAGTGGTGAGTGTAAGCAAGTTTCCATGTCAGCAAGGAGGTAGTTACAGCTAAGGCCCTCTTCTGTTTTCTCTCTGTACAGGAAGCAGTATTCCGGCTTATCACAGGCTTTAAGTCACAAACAGTACATTTGAACTAGCTGAGCAAGATACCTGAACTTCAGAAGCCTCGGTTTCTCTATTGCTCAATGGGAATATAGTAACCAATAATACCTCCTGCAAGGGTGGTTGGAAGGATTAATTGAGGCTATATGCACAAAGCCCCTGGCCCTCCATCAATCGTAGGTCAGACTGTCTCCTCCTTCCTGCCTTCCTCCACAAGGGCTCACTCTCTTCTTGCTCATCTACCTAATATTGAGCCTCCTGAAGGAAAAAAAAATAAATGAGTTAGATTTCTTTTTGTCAAACCCACTCTCTTCCTTGACTTCTTTTTGAAGAATATCTTTTTTTTTGTTAATTTTTTTTTAGAGAGAGAGAGAGATAATTTTTTTTAATATTTATTTTTTAGTTTTCAGCGGACACAACATCTTTGTTGGTATGTGGTGCTGAGGATCCAACCCGGGCCGCACGCACGCTAGGCGAGCTCACTACTGCTTGAGCCATATCCCCAGCCCCTTTTTTTGTTATTTTTTAAGAGCAGTGGGTCCATATTTATTATTTATTAAACACCTACTGTTTCTAGATCACAGAACTAAACCCCTTAGAGTGGCTGCGACTCTTGGGTGCCTTGAAGAGTGGGTGGTACACCCTTGTTGAAGGAATGAAACAATCTTGGAAGAAGAAGATGATGGAGGAAGAGGAAGAGGAGGAGGAGGAGGAGGAGAAGGAGGAGGAAGAGAAGGGGAAAAGATACCATTCATCAATAAAAAGTAACATCACAAAAAAAACATTGTGTTCAAAGTCAGAGATGCATTTGCCTAAAGAGCTATCCGCAGCATTTGTAAAAACATAAACTGCACCGTGGACTGGCCCTTCGGACTTTTGGCCAAGGGTGTTTGCATAACAGGCAGGGGAGTGAGGAATTTGGGCAGGGCTTTTCAAACAGCAGTGTTCTGCCCTATAATAGGATCCAGCCTCCCCAAGAGCACAGGCCCTTTGGCTTTTTCTTCAGTGAAACCTACAAATGTGCTCAATAGATTCTTCACCGCACTTACAGGCCCTTATTAGATGCCAGACCAGTACTGAGTCCTATTTAAACTCCATCATTTAATTCTCTCTTTGGCCTTTTGAGACAGATAGTATTACTGTTCTTATTTAGATGAGAAAACAATGCATATGGGAGGTTGGGTCATCCCCTGAAGACACTCAACTGTTTATTGGGTAACTCAGGATGTAAACTCCGGTCCAATTGACTTCACAAGACCCCTCTAGCCTGTTCTTTTCTTTTTTGGTCCTCAGGATTGAATTCAGGGGCACTCAACCACTGAACCACATCCCCAGCCCTATTTTGTATTTTATTTAGAGACCGGGTCTCACTGAGTTGCTTAGTGCCTCACTTTTTGCTGAGGCTGGCTTTGAACTTGTGATCCTCCTGTCTCAGCCTCCTGAGCTGCTGGGATTACAGGTGTCCAACACTGTGCCTGGCTAGCATGATTCTTAGTCAGAACTGTAGAAAGGACCCACTCTTGAAGGATGTACCTGAACATCACTGGCACTCAGAAGAAAATAACAGCAGCATTCAGCCATTAAGAGTTTATCTAAGAATACAATCTATTGCTTGAATACTTCCTAAATATCAGTTGACATGATCCTTCCAACACCACCACAAGGTGGGAACTGCAATTATCTTCATTCCAAATGCGGGGATGCTGAGGCTTGGGGAGGAAGATGGACTGTAATTTCTCAGCCCCAGATCTTGTCAGAGGATGACCTGGAAAGGGTTTTCTGACTGTATGAAGCCTTTTCAGTGAAGAGAGTCTCCCAACCACCCAAGATAACACAGGTAAAGTTTTACCAACCTATCTCTATGCTGGACACATTCTTCAATTATTTTTGCATAAAAGTTATTTATGCATTATTTTCTCCAATTATTTATGCATACTTTTCTGAGATCAATGATAGTTGTCATGGAATTCAACTTGATTTGCTATAGGAAATCTATTGGATTTTCTTTCTCTTCTGCATTATATTTAAGATAATTGGATCAAGATTTGATGTTTTCTCCCCTTAAACCCAAAGTCAAGAGCCCAGGTGGGAAATGGTGGGTGGGAGTGATTCATAGTATGAACCACCTCTGAGTGGGTGGCTGAGCAGGTGCCAAAGCAGCGGAAGTCTAGCCATGGCCTGTCCCTAACCTGAAGCAGCATCACTCTGTCACTGCCACCCCTGAACACTCATGGGCTTAGTACCTCTTGCCATGAGGCACCTCCCTTGATGCACAGAGGGCTCAGCCCCAGTCACCCGTGTCAGCCCCAGCTCTGCACCATTTGCTTGTGTGGTGGTGCAGGGCACAGCTCTGCTCTGAACTTCCATCTTCATTTCCACAGGAGGAGGCGTGGCTGCCTGTGTAGGGAACGCTCAAGAGCACAGAATCTAAACTGACTGGGTCCCAAAATTCCCTCTGTCACTTATTGCCTGTGCCTCTTAGGCAAATTACTCAAAGTTTCCCCACTTCATATGTCTTATCTATAAAATGGTGAATAACCATATCTACTTTCTAGAGTTTGGGGAGAATTAAATGGAGCAAGTCATACCGTGTTCTGAGCATGAAGTCAGTCCTGGACCAACATTTGCTTCTGTTATTTCTTGGCGCTTGACTGCTTTGTTATTCCACCTCAGATCAGAATTATGCCATCTAATGTCACCTCAGGAACTCTTGGTTTCCTCTGAGTCACATTTGATAGCCACTGTGGCCCAATAGTTCAATTATACAACCGAACTTAAAAAACCGAAACACAAAACAAACCCTTCTGCTAAAGAGGTTCCCTAGCGATTGACTATTATTTTCCTACCTGGGCCTTGGTAATTCATGCACCCGCTTGAGAAATAGACCTGGCTATTTTCTTTTCAAATTTTCTCAGGAGCCAATTAAACACAAGTCTTTCCGTCCCATAAAATATAGTCTTTGAATTCATTGTTGGTAAAAGTCAATAATTGAAATTAAACTATGTCTACAATGAATTTTTCTAAAGTCTTAAGCATTTTTGGAATTTATTCTTTATAACTCACATTAGAATAGAAAGAGAGAAAGAGAGAGAGAGGGCATGAGTTGTTTTCTGGGTGAAGTCTTCATTATATTTGAACATGGATTAGATTTAAAATTTGTTCAGATAAGAAATCAGAGCATGATAAAGATTTGGGGATAAAAAAGGTTTTCAAGCTTCACAGCACGGAGATGAAGAAGCAGAGACTGTACGCATTTCACCCTGTAGGCAACTAAACCTTTACTGAGTGTGTATTATGTGCCAGGTATTGTAAAGGTAAAATTTCTAAGCTGATTCTAAGCTGCAAAAGTCTGAGTTAAAGTGTGAAAGACCGGGTATTGTAAAGTTTCTAAATTACAAGGCCTGGGCTAAAAAGTAAAAGACCAGGTATTGTTAAAATTCCTCTGCTACCCCGGAACTTGTAATCTCTGTAGCTGTTAGGACAATACTGGAACTGCCCAGTAAATATTTCCATTGATTCCCTGGTTGTTTAATAGCTAAGGGTTCCAAGTAGCTCGGCATGTAAGCATCCAGGCCCCAAAACCAATCAGTTTAAATGTGTACCCCGCTTAGGAGTGACCAATCACCCCTGCCCAGACTGTTCCCGCCAATGAACGTACTAATCATGTCTCAGAGTTGTTGTTCAATTTTCCCGTGCCTCATGATGATTTGTTCTGATGTATGCAAAGCCCCCCCGCCCTCTCCAAAAAGTGTACTTAAGCTCTGCTTGACCTCTGCTCTGGGCTCTGGGCTGCTCTCCTTTCTTGAGTGGGCACAGAGCCCCAGCATGCTGGTTCAATAAAATTCCCCCCTGCTTATTGCATGAGGCTGGTCTCTTGTGGTCTCTTTCTCCGACGCTCCACCGGACCCTTACAGTATTGGCACAAGAGATAAGATTGTGGGAAAAAAGCAGACATTGTTCCTACCCTTCCAGGAAAAACAGACATTGATCAAATAAGTGCAAAACCTACATTTACAACTTTAGTGCTTCAAAGAAAGCTTCTACCCTGAAATGAGAAGCACTGTGATTATTTTGCAGGGTCTGGGAGTGTCTTCTCCATTCAATCTCCTCACTGCCTCTTGAGCCACATCTTTTGCTTTTTTATCCTCATCACAACCAGCACCAGGTTGGGGTATATTCACAGCTGTTCCCAAATGTCTAACGCAGAAGCTGGCACATAGTAGGAAGTCAGGAAATGCTTGTTGAATGTTTACTCCTGTTGACAATGAATCATTACAAAACAGGGTTAGTGTCATTAGAAACAACTATTTCCTCTCTGGGCTTGTGCAGGTCTATTATGTTTTGTTGTGTTTTTAGGATGGAAAGATAATAGATGGGGGTGGGAGAAGAGAAGATATGGTAACAAATCAATGGCAAGGGTTACCTTTTTGCATATTTTGGCAATTCTTGCCGTTCACAGTCATCCATTCTCAACCATGATATGGTACATAGTTCTGATAACCATAAATCGTGGATATTCTAGGAGAGTTTGGAATAGTTCAATTTTAGTTCTAATGTCTAATAGCATTGTTCCTTGCTGGAGTCCTGACAGCACCTCTAAAAAGGTTGAATTTGAACAAATAAAGTCATCAGTTATACTCTTGTGTATCAATTGTCCCTGCCATATGCCAGTCTCCCCAATGGGGCTATGAATTCCCCCAGGCGGAGACTGCTGTACCCTAGTGCCTAGCATAATGCCAGGCAAGGATAGAGAGGTACATAGTGGGGGGCAGTTGCATGACTCTTCCATAAGTGAAATATAATTATCATCTGACCCAGCAGTCCTACTGCCTGGTATAGACCCCAAAGGGTTAAGAACAAGCATCTGAAAATCTATACATGAATGTTTAGAGTAGCAGCATCCATCATATCCAAAAGAAAGAAACAACCCAAATGTCCATCAACTGTTGAATGGGTAAATACATTGTGGTATAGCCATCCAAGAGAATAGTATTCAGCTGTATAAAAGCATGAAGTACTGATACATGCTACAACATGGACCAAACTTGCAAACAGCATGCTGTACAAAATAAGCCAGATATAATAGGTCGCATATTGCATCAATCCATTTAGATCAAATGTCCAAAATAGGCCAATCTATGCAGACAAAAGGCAGACGAGGGGATGCTGGGGGCTGAGGCAGGGAAGGAATGGGGAATGACGGCTTAATGGATATGGCATTTCTTTAGAGGATGAAGAAAAGTTCTAAAATAGAGTGGGGATGTTGCATAACACTATGAATATACTAAAAGCCACTGAATTGTACTCTGCAAAATTGCCCATGGTTACAAGGGCAAATTTTGTTATAAGTATTTTATTGCAATGAGAAAAACACTTTAAAAATGGAAGAGGAACAATAACAATTTTAAAATAAACTGACTCATGTTAAGTGAGGGATTTGAGTGCTTCGGTGGCTGGAAAATCTTAAGAAAAGATACAGAAAGGAGGTATAGAGTGGATGTCTTCAGATGACAAGGATAGCTTAAGGAGCCCAGCTGTGAGCCCTCAGCTCTCTCCCCAGAGTAAAAACCAGGTCCTTCTGGGGGTCAGCGAGAGATTGCAATGTCAGCAATCAGGACTCAGCAATGGTCAGGGTGCAAACACTGTTAGAACCAGAGCTGGTTCAGAACCCAGCTGCCTGATACTGAAGTGGTCACAACTGATCCCTTTCCAGATCTGATTCATTAATTCAACAAGAATCATTGTACCGGGCTGGGGATGTGGCTCAAGCGGTAGCGCGCTCGCCTGGCATGCGTGCGGCCCGGGTTCGATCCTCAGCACCACATACCAACAAAGATGTTGTGTCCGCCAAGAACTAAAAAATAAATATTAAAAAAAAATTCTCTCTCTCTATCTCTCTTAAAAAAAAAAAAAAGAATCATTGTACCCCACATGCTCCATCCTTCCTGCCTCTGAGGTTACCAACTTGTACTCTCTGCCCACTTTCCAAGCTGAAGCTGGTGGGAAGGAACCTCCAGAACGGACTTTGTTCATGGTCATGAGATATGACCATGGAGTTGGCTTTGCCATGAATAAGCTCCTGAGATCAGTGACCAAGAGTCTATCCTTTATGCCCATCTCTGCCCTTGTTCTGGCTGTGTGGCCTTGTACAAGTCACTCACCCTGTCTGAGCTCCCATTTCTTCAACTGGAGGTAATAATAGGCACCCAATCTTCCTTACAGGCTTGTTTTGAAATAAAGTCCATGAAATGAATTGAGTTTGTTTGACATGATCAAGTGTCAGATACAGGTGGAGAGAGCACCTTTTTTTTTTCTTTTCTTTTCTTTTTTTTTTTTTTTTTGGTACCAGGTATGGAACTCAGTAGCACTTGACCACTGAGCCACATCCCCAGCCCTATTTTGTAGTTTATTTAGAGACAGGGTCTCACGGAGTTGTTTAGTGTCTTGCTTTTTGCTGAGGCTGGCTTTGAACTTGTGATCTTCCTTTCTCAGCCTCCCAAGCTGCTAGGATTACAGGCATGTGCTACTGTGCCCGGCTGAGAGAGCACCATTTTTATAGTGTTTACGAGCATAGGTTTTTGGGAGCATCTGGGGGACCACAGCTGGCCAAGGCATCTAACTATTTAAAAATAGGAGCAGTAGAGCTGGGCACCACGACACACACCTGTAATCCCAGCAGCTCAGGAGGCTGAGGCAGGAGGATCGCAAGTTCAAAGCCAGCCTCAGCAACAGTGAGGTTGCTAAGCTACTCAGTGAGACCCTGTCTCTAAATAAAATACAAAACAGGGGATGTGACTCAGTGGTTGAGTGCCCCTGAGTTCAAACCCTGGTACCAAAAAAAGAGAGAGAGAGAGAACTAGGGAGAAGCAGGTTGGTCTTTAGGTGTGTAGTGAGGAAAAGATGAGACCACACCCATAAGCCAGCCAGAGTGGGACAGAAGGGAGTAAGCAATTGGTGAATGACAGTGACTGTGCCATTTCCTGGTTCACTGCAGGGTCCTGGAAAGGGCCTCCCCACATCTGCATCTGACCATTCATCACCCAGTGAGGATCATCCCACCCCCACCCCACCCCTGTGCTGGTCTGTCCCCAGTGGCCTTGCCTCTGGGAGTCCCTGAGACTGGGCTGCATGGTCCCCAGCCACAGCGCTGCTGCTTCAGCTCCCCCAGGCTGGCCTGCAGCTCCACAGACAAGGGCTTGGCAGCTACTCACTGTCCTCCTCCAGCTCCCCGAGTTCTGTTTTCTTTTCTTAAGTGGTTTACAATCATCCGTGCAGCTTTCCACCCTGGGCCCAATCTCACTGTAAATAATTCTCTTCTCTTGGGAATTCTTGTTACCAGGCTTCTCAAAAGGACGCGTGCACCCTTGCCCATCAATATTTACTGCTCGGTACAGGTCTGTGGACAGGGAGAGAGGTTCACAGCACACAAAGAAGATGTGGGCACAGCCCTCGGGAGCGTTCCAAGGAGAGGCGGCTGGAGGTAGCCAAGCCCCTGGAGGGAAGGTGGGCAGCCGGGCAGGCAGGGCCAGCATTGCCAGGCAGGTCCCAGGAGGAGGGAAGCCTCTGAGCATTTTCTTAGTGTTTTGTCCGATTTTGTTTGTACGCTACAAAGGACAAATGGAACTTTCTGAATCTCAGTTGTAGGATCCTAGAATATAAAGCAATGCCCCTGGGTCTCATGGGAAATAGGGAAGGAAGGTTAATTGGTATTTCTTTCATTTAGTGAAATTCTTTTGGGGCTGCTGCTTAATACCCAGAGGAGAAGAGTCAGAATAAGAATGGAGGACAGAATGGGCAAGGCTTCAGAGTCACTGAAAGGCTTCATGCACCAGGGCCCACTGGTGCACGCAGGCCAGGGGCCTTCACACAGGCCAGGGGCCCACTGAAGACTTGAATTTCATTGCTTCACAGCATGAGGCCTGGGGAAAGTCGCTTAAGCTCTCTCAACCTCAGTTTCTTGGTTCTTGGGCTGGAGACCATAATACCTGCACTGCTTACTATACTGCATTGTTCCAAAGACCAAGAGATGACTTTGAAAGCAACAAAGCAATAGGGGTGTAGCAAGTGTGATATGATGACAAACACGAATGTCATGCTCAAAAAGCCAGTAGCTCTGGAAAGTTGGTTGGTATTGAAACAAGATGCAGTCGTGGGAAATTTAAAGTTAGATTGGTGAGATCATAGGAACCCAACACAGACCTTTTGGGGAGGGAGGAGCCAAGGACTAGAGAAATTACTGGGGCATGAACAGATTAGCAGGGGAGGCAAAGAAAGGGAGGGGTCGCCAGCCCTCTGCAGGAAGCTGGAAGGTTTTGTTCATTGATGTGCGGAGACCTGGGGCTGGGGTAACAGATAATGACATGAGCGTCTTCCATGAGTCACTGAACCATCCATACTGAGGGTCACAAGCAAACACCAGGGCAGGGAACAAGCATGCCAAAGCCAAGACCAGGACTGAACTTGGCAACCGTGGAAAAGACCCTCGCCTGAGGACCTGGACAGTAGAATGAGCTGGATGTCCCGTGCACAGAGGAGGCTGACCTCAGGTCCAGGGTCCTGACACCAGCTTGGGGAGAAGACAGGTTCTGAAGGAGCTGGAATCCTGGGCAGGGTGGTAATGTGTCCCTGGGCTGAGAAGCACCCTGGACAGGAAAAGGCTTTGGGGCAAGGGGAGGCTGATTCCTAGGAATGAGTTGACTTGTGTTTAGATCTTGTTCCTCTAGAGAGCAGGTCAGGAGTGACCTCCCTGGGCATCTCTGTTACTCAGTGCCTTGCCCTGTGCCTGTCACACAGGGGGCACTAGTTTTTGGCCAGTGTGAACCAGTATATAAATGACATGTGGATATGGTCAAATTAAAAATACCCAGTAAGTTCTGAATTTTATTCCCCCTTTCAGAGGCTTTTGGTAAACCTGTTTTGTTTTGTTTTTTCCTAGAACCAGATAGCATATATGGAGATCACTCCCGTTACCCCTCCTGAGAACTCCTGTCTGTCCTGCAAGTCCCTTCTCTTCACATGGCGTATGCACTCAGGAGTGTCCCTTTAGGGGCTTGTTTCCATGGCAACTTGCTTCTGCACGCCGGCATTCTCATCTGCCCCTAGTCCCCAGGCAGGCAGGCATTGCTCAGCCTTATTCAAATTCCTGACTATGGTAGCTCCCATTCGTGTTCACACCCTGTGTTCATACCCAGTTCTTACATTAGGGAACATTATCTTCTCAAAGATCAACTTTGAAAATGCTCTTAAACACAATAAGGCATGATCTTAAAAAAAAAAAAAAGAAACTAGAAATATAGACTTAGTCACTGACTCTTCAAAACCGCTTATCTGTGTGTGTTGAATGACAGCCGTGAAAGGGGTCTCTAGGAGAAGCATCTGGCTCCAGAAATAATGTGTGGGTCTCAGACTTTCACCAACATCTGTGGCCTCTACCTGGTCTTGGTCACCGTTGTAGTCAGACCCATCTATACTAAGAAAGACCAGAACTCCATGTCCAGCTCACAGAGGAAGAAGTGTCACAGTAAAAATTTCATTTCATCTTACTTTGTCTTTTTTATCAGAAGGGTCCATTTGTGTTGTCTAAGGCTCCTTTTAAAAATATATATTTATTTATTTATCCCAATTAGGTATATATACCAGCAGAATGCATTTTGACTCATTGTCCACAATTGTAGCACAACTTTTCATTTCTCTGGTTGTACACAATGTAGCGTCACACCATAGGTGCAGTCATACAGGTACCTAGGGTAATGATGTCCATCTCATTCTACCATCTTTTCTGCCCCATGCCCCCTCCCTACCGCTCCTTTCCCATTGCCCAAAGTTCCTCCATTTTTCCCATGGCCCCACCATTATGGATCAGCATTCACTTATCAGAGAGAACATTCAGTCTTTGGTTTTGGGGAATTGCCTTACTTTGCTTAGCATGATATTCTCCAACTCCAGCCATTTACCTGCAAATGCTATAATTTTATTCTCTTTTAATGCTGAGTGATATTCCGTTGTGTATATATACCACAGTTTCTTTATCCATTCATCTATTGAAGGGCATCTAGGCTGGTTCCACAGTTTAGCTATTGTGAATTCTGCTGCTATGAACATTGATATGGCTGTGTTACTATAGTATGCTGATTTTAAGTCCTTTGGGTATATGCCGAGGAGTGGGACAGCTGGGTCAAAGGGTGGTTCCATTCCAAGTGTTCTGAGGAATCTGCACACTACTTTCCAGATTGGCTGCACCAATTTGCAATCCCACCAGCAGTGTATGAGTGTGCCTTTTCCCCACATCCTCGCCAACACTTACTGTTGCTTGTATTCTTGAAAACTGTAAGGCTCCTGATGTGGTTTTAAAACATCACTGTACTGAAACTGAGGATGGTTCTGCTGACCCATTCTTAGACTTCATCTATCTCATTCCTACAGCACATTTTGAATATCGTCTCTCTTTCAGCTTTAAGACTTTTAAGAAACACTCAGTTGGGGCCCACGTCTGCAAACTGAGGAGGCTTATCTTGTCTTTTCAAGGTGAGGTTCCAAATCCTCCTGCAAACCTGTCTGCTGCACATCACCCTTTCACAGCCCCTGTGAATGGGCATGTCCTAGGTCCTGTGTTGATCATATTTCTCTCTCAAGGTCCTAAATCACCCTTCCTGGTGGTACCATAAAGCACCATACTGATTCCCACATAGGTATATCTTACTGATAAGGCCCAGCTCATGTATTGCTGAGGTTTGCTGCCTGGCTTCAGGAGGAGGAGGAGGAGGAGGAGGAGGAGGAGGAGCTGACGTTACAGCTGACCTAGGAAAAGTCTTGCCCAGCAAGACTCCACACAGTAGACTATTTATTGTGGCCAAGGAAAGTTCCAAGTTCCTCAGCCCAGCTGGCCTCTGATGGCATCAGAAGCCCAGTGCTGATGTCTCCTGCCCTTTCCATGTCTGCATTTAACGTCAAATGGCATCAGAAATATGTGAAGTTTATTCTAACTGTGCCACTATGCTGTGACCTACATGGAAAGGCGTTTTCTAAAGGGCTAATTCTGCACAGCCACATGCTATGATGCTTGTAGGGGGACATCTTTGCTGGTTGTTCCCTGCACTAGATGGACTCTTATCCCACCAAAAGCTATGTTCAAGTCCTAATCCTCAGTCCCTTGCAAGTAGTCAGCCCTTCCCATCCATGGGTTCCATTTCTGCAAGTTTAAGCAAACTTGGATCAAAAATATTTTTAAAAACTTATGTTTGTCAGAACACATAGATTTTTTTCTTGACATTCCCCAAACAATTCAACAAAACAACTACTTACAGAGCATCCCCATGGTGTTAAATAGTATAGATCTAGATGATTTAAAGTGTAAGAGTGCATATGGGAATTTTATATAAGGGACTTGAGCATCTGAGGATTTGAGTAATATACATGCTGCTGGAACTAACCCCCATGGATACTGAGAGATGACTCTATAACCTTATTTGGAAACAGGGTATTTGCAGATGTAATCAATTAAAACGAGGTTATGCTGGATTAAGGTGGGCACTAATCCAGTAACAGCCTTTTCTTATAAGAAGAGAGAATATTCAGTGCAGAAGGAAGGCTGTCATGTGAAAACAGTCAGAAATTGAAGTTACAATGCCATAAAACAACGAATGCCAAGGATTGCCAGCAACCAGCAGAAGGTAGAAGAGATAAGGAAAGATGCTTCCCTAGAGGCTCCGGAGGGTGCACAGCACTGCTGATGCCTTAAATAAGGCTTCTAGATGCCAAGGCAAGGCTGTGAAAGCATTGTAGATGTACAGCTGACCTAGGAAAAGGATACAAGCACCAACTAGACAGATAAAGGTGAGAGGGCTGAGTCTTCCAGAATCTTCTGCCTTCAAAGTTCAATTCCCCCAAGGATAAATGAGAATTTGCCAAGCTTGTTTCTTGGATGACAACACTATCTGTACTTTTGGATGTGAGAAAAGAAATGGTAGATCCCAGTGTCTTGGGATCCTGAGTCAGGAGGATCAGAAGTCAGACACTAGCCTCGGCAACTTAGCAAGACCCCATCTCAAAATAAAAAGGGCTAGGGTCATAGGTAAGTGGTAGAATTCCCTGGGTTTGATCCCCAGTACCACAAAAAGAAGAGGAGGAGGAGGAGGAGGAGGAGGAGAAGGAAAAGGAGGAAGAGGAGGAGGAGGAGGAGGAGAAGGAAAAGGAGGAAGAGGAGGAGGAGGAGGAGGAAGAAGAGGAGGAGGAGGAGGAGGAAGAGGAGGAGGAAAAGGAGGAAGAGGAGGAAAGAAACCCTAGAGATTTCTTTCTCTCTTGACACTCAGTAACATAATTGCTCATAAAACAAACATTAGATCATATTTGAGGTAATGCCTAAATATTCAGTTTCTCCTGGGGTACAAATGCCTAACATCCTGATGTGGGGCTACTTGCAAGCCACCCCTAGTCATGCTGTAAACCTTTGACCCCTCTCCCCATGGCCAGCTAGTGACTTGAACATGTGCCTGAGTTGACTCATTAACCTACAAGGGGCAATTTGGGCATCGGCTGTGATAAGTAATGGGAATCATAAATGTTCCTTGTAAATTCTCCTCCAGGGAAAAACTCAGAACAAAGGGCTTTTAAATTATTCTGTGTTTTGTTTTGTTTTTCAAGAAGGGGTCCCAGAGTTGAGGGATGATAGAGAGGCTGGAGCAAGGACGGAAGCCAATGTAGTGGTTTGCAAAGGAAATGATGGTTGGCAGTCAGTGGTGGGTCGGGTGGAGATTTAAGGAGGGCTGCAGCCATTGGGTCAGGTGAAAATCAGAGAAATATTTGGATCACTAACTGCTGTGGGAAATTGAACTTGGAGCTCAGGAAGGGTAAGAATGAGAGCACAGGATGAGGTTCTGTCAGGTTCACAGACTGACAGAGTTTGGTAGAGTTCTCAAGGGCCTTATCTCAGGTTATGTCAACTCACCCAAAGGCCCATACGTGGCAAAGGGCAAATAGGACTTCAGGACTCCTATCAAAATGCCATGCTCTTTACAAATTTTAGAAGCCAAGTACTGGAAAAAGTGGGAAGGTTTAGACCATTAAGAACTAGATTTTGTATATTTCTTTATTATATCTGATAATAGCAACACAGAATCCCTCACAGGGCAATGGGGTAAAAGCCACAAATCGAATGCTCATAGTTTATCCTCTACTCTCTTTTTTAAAAAATCAGTATCCAAATTTAGTTCTATCCCTTAAAGATTAGGTGAATTCCCACAGCAATCTGGGCTTCTGGCTGCTCTGGGAAAAATCAGTTGATCTGGGGGAAACCAAGTCAGAGCCACCCTCTCGGGTGGGGTGTGCACAGTCTGGAATGCCCTCCTCCACCTGTTTGGTTTCACTGTTGCTAACTCCATGAAGACCCTGGAGTTAGCAACGCCTGGGACAGGGGAAGAAAAATAGGGGACCTAGGCTGTCAGTGGGATTATACATCATAGGTGGGGGGGTTTGAAGAAAATGGGTAGAACAACTTGGAACAAGGACAAGAGAGCCGAGGTCACAAAAGCAAAAGATCTTGTCCAAAAATCCAGGGACAGAGTTTTTATCTATTTTTAGATAAAGGAACAGGATGTGGGGACCAAAAAAAAAAAAAAAAGTGGTGAATTCTGTAATACCACACAATGGTGAGGACTTAGGCAAAGCATCTCTTTCCTATTTTTAACTAGATCACAGAAGATGCGTCAGAGGACTCTGCCGCTGACTGATCCTGGTGAGGTTTTTTTTCCTGAATTGTATAAATGCCATCTACAGAGGCTAAAGAACATTTGAGAAGAAGAAGGGGGGAAAAAACACCGTAAAGACAGCTACACCCAGGGCATCTTATACATAGTGTTCTGAGTCGGACCAGGGTGTTCTGGGCCACAGCTCTCTGGCAGTTGTCTAGGATTTCATGGTTGAGTGATGCAGACATTCAAAGAGAAATCATTCATTTGTTTAAACTGAATTAATGTGGAGTGAATTTTTTTTTATACTCTAAAGTACAGTGAGGGCTGTTTTTCAACATAGATAATATGGAGAATTCTGCTGATTTTTCAGCAAAACAATTTTCCAGTTGTATAGATATCCCTGCACCAGGAATATGCATTTAGTTGGAGAAAAAGGAATCAGGAATGAGAGCAAAGGGTTCTCAATGCATTATAGGCCAGAACCCCTCTTGCCAAGCCCTCTGACTCTTCAGAGTCAGCCCAGATCTGGATGATCTGGAAAGCATCATCTGTTAAGTGGAGGGCCCACTTAACAGATGGGAAATGGAGATGTCAGATATGCTGTGGGGGCCTGCTTCCGCCTGGATCCTTGGAAACTTCTGGCACTCCAGCTAACTTTCCACTGCCAGAGTCTGCTCTCTTTGCCTGGGGGCTTTATTTCACAGCCAGGGAAAACACTCAGGGCAGCCCAGAATGCCAGGGGAGACACCACCCACAGACACAGCTGCCCACAACCAGCCACTGGCAGGAGTTGCTGTGTAAATACCCTAGTCCCACTCTCACCCCGCCCCTTGCAAGTGGCTTGACCCCTAGACACAGGGTCTGTGAGCTGTTTAACACTTGGAGAGAAGGCTGTGGGCTCTGGCCGGTGAGGACTTAGAAGCTAACAATGTCATAATGTAGTTTTGTTTTCTGTGTGGGTGTGTATGATACGTACATAGTTATATATGTTTATATAAAATGTACATGCGTCCAGTCCTGCATAAGTTCCATATGTGTGGATTCAACCAACTATAGATTGAAAACATTCATTAAAAAATTGCTGGACACATATAGACTTCAAGATTTCCTAAGCAATTTAGTACAATCACTGTTTACATGATATTTACATTATATGAGGTATTATAAATAATTCAGGAAGTCGTATGTAGGTTATATGCCAATAATGCACCTCTTTATATAAGGGACATCTTCAGATTCTGGTGGCTGCAGAAAGTCCTGAAATAATTCCAAGGAATAACTATACTATGTATTTAATGTACATATGTGCAACATGTATATATAATAAGTAGTGTGTACATGATATATATGTATTATTTGTATGTTTGCATTATCTATTATTTATAATACTTTATAGGAGATGATATTCTTTTCACTTTTGATGCTGTTTTAAAGCTTTCTTTTAAAATTGAACTTAAGTAAATATACTGAGTTAATTTTTTAAAAAACATTCAAGTGAAAGAGCAGAGCCTATACCAACATAATAAAAAAATGATGGAGGTTATGTATAAATGAATAAAGTTGGGGATGTGTGACACTAGAAGGAAACTTAAATTTATGAGCAACCTTGGGCCCAGAAATATCAGGAAGAACATTGGGCTTACTTCAAAGACAACTTAGGTTACAAATAAGCTGTTTCATGGCCTGAGTCTCTTGATGCCCTACATGGACTAGCCTTTGAGATGTTTCTGGCTTGGGTCATTCATCCAACACATATTTGTGAAGGGTTTAATGGTATGTGTCTCTAGAAGGTGTTATGCTGTGCATTTATGGAGGGACTGTGACTGTACTGATGGCTGCAGTAGATTAAAAAGTAGTGAAATATATAATCCCTGTTCGTAAGAAGGTTAGAATCTAGTTGAAAACCAAGATAAAATAGCTACCCAGGAGTGATATGTCATAAAACCACACGGCCTATGAATGAACTATTACACTAAATTAGGGTAATTGAGAGGTTTTGATTCATTTGCTTTTAGAGATGGAAAGAACAAAACAAAACCTGGAATTCTACTCTAGTGTCTTCCTACTTTATTTTTCAGATGCGCCTCAGAAACTGCCAAGGTGAAGGGGAGGAGGGAAGGATGGTTTGGGGCCCCTACCTCTACTTCAGCAAGGGCTGCTTGTCTTGGCTGGGTTGGGAATTGGTACTCCAAAGAGTTAACAAGAGAAACGGATCGTCTGCTTAAAAGAATAATAGTTTACAAAGAAATTTGAAAACTTCAAATTGAATCCAAATCCACTAATTTTCATATTAAAAAATATATATATATTGAGGTCCAGAGAGGATAAATGACAGCTCCCAGTTCCCATACACAGTCTGTGACAGATCCAGGACAAGCAGAGTCCACTCACATGACTCCCACTATGTTCCTCCCACTGAGCTGTGTCCCCAGTAGCAGGACTTGGTAGGGCCGTGGAGGTCCTAGTGGACTGGGAGGGAAGGTCAGGGAAGGTTTTGCAAATGGGAAAGCCCAGGGAGCAGAGTGTGTTAGGGAATGCAGGGGATTCCTGCAGGACAGGTACAGAGAGGTGTTTGACCAAGGGGAGGGTTCAGACAGGGCGAGAATGAGGAATAGGGTGGGGAGATAGGCTGGATCTGATTGGAGGGGAGCTTGAACGCCTGCCCGGGGAAGGGTACCCCCGTGGGACTAGGATCTAGTTCTCAGAACTGGGAAAGTACCCATAAAGTTCATGCTACCCAAGAAGACATGGGAGAGTGTCTCTGTGTTCAAATCCTGCTTCCAGAACACACTGTGGACAAGTTATTTGGCCTCTCTGTGCCTCCGTTTTCTCATCTACAAAACTGCAATAGCTTCAGGACTTCCCTTATGGGGTTTTTGTTAGAATTAAATGATGATACATTAAAAGGTGTCTGGCATGTAGTGAGGGCAGCAAATAATAACTAATGTTTCTGTGAAGAACTGGATTGAGACAGGAGGTGGAAATGCCTTGGCTAAACAATTTGTTTCAGGACCTGAATTAAAAGCTTATGCCTGTAATCCCAGTGGCTCAGGAGGCTGAGTTAGGAGAATCATGAGTTCAAAGCCAGCCTCAGCAAAAGCAAGGTGCTAAGCAACTCAGTGAGGTCCTGTCTCTAAATAAAATACAAAATAGGGCTGGGGATGTGGCTCAGTGGCTGAGTGCCCCTGAGTTTAATCCATGGTAACCCCCACCTCCCCCCAAAAAACCAATTCTTCCTGTTTTTAATTCAACATCCTTTCTTTCATTGCATTATGTGTTTAAAACAACATATTTTCTAGAACATATAGCATCTCCACTTGCAAAATACAGCACAGTTATTGTGCATGGAAACCATTTTGATTGGTTTCTTTGATCACATAATTAATATATCACATTTACAGAGAGTGCCTTGTTTCCTTTGAAAAAGCCAAACTTGCAATTTTCGGGTCGTCAGCCACTGACATCGCAGTCTGACTTTAATCCAGAGACATTACCTATGACATTTAGAACCAAATCACTATTCTGATTGTTTCTTTGAGTCTGTGCAGAAAATAACATTTATTTTGACCTAATATTATCTTTCCTCTTTTTCATCAAATAAATCACACAATGACCCGAGAGCTTCTGTTGTTCTTTATGATTCATTGATCAACTGTGAAAAAACAAACCAATCAAATGCTGAAACCTGTGTCACAGACCATTCGTGGTTCTCTCCAGGAGACTGCTGATGCCTCCCACAGAACCCTGGATTTCAACGGAGAGCACCTTCCACAGGGATTCTGCAGCTTAACTCTTTGATCTTAATAAATGAAAAAAATGAGCTCAGAAATGTGACTTGCAAAGATTTCAACCAGTGGGTAGCCAAGAAGGATTGTGAATTTCTTTTTTCTGACTTTAAGAATCCCCATTGAGAATTGAGCTGCTACAAATATTGATGTGGCTGCTTCACTGTGGTATGCTGATTTTAAGTCTTTTTAGGTATAAACTGAGGAGTGGGATAACTGGGTCAATGGTGGTTCCATCCCAAGTTTTCTGATTCTGAGGAATCTCCATACTGCTTTCTAGATTGGTTGCACCAATTTGCAGCCCCACCAAACCATGGAGCCAACCTAGATGGTCCTTCAATAGATGAATGGATAAGGAAAATGTGGTATATATATATACAATGGAATAATACACAGCTATAAAGAAGCATGAAATGATGGCATTTGCAGGTAAATGGATGGAGCTGGAGAATATCATGCTAAGCAAAATAAGCCAATCCCCAAACCAAAGGCGGAATGTTTTCTCTGATATGCAGATGCTAACACACAATAAGGTGGGGATGCTAGGGAAAAATAGAGGTACTTTGGATTAGACAGAATGGAGTGAAGGGAGGGGAAGGGATATGGGTTAGAAAAGATAGTAGAATGAATCAGACATTATTACCCTATGTGCATATATGACTTCATGACCAGTGTGATTCTACATCATGTACAACCAGGAGAATGAGAAATTTGTACTCCATTTATGTATGATGTGTCAAAATGCATTCTACTGATATGTATAATGAATAGAATAAATAAAAAATAAATAAAATAAGATTGCTAGGTGCAGCTGCACATGTCAGTAATCCCAGTGGCTTGGGAGGCTGAGGCAGGAGGATTGTGAGTCAAAGCCAGGCTTAGCAAGTTAGTGAGGCTCTAAGCAATTCAGCAAGACCCTGTCTCTAAATAAAGTATTTTTTAAAAAGGCGGGGGGCTAGGGATGTGGCTCAGTGATTGAGCACCTCTGGGTTTAATGCCTGGTACAAGAAGGAAGGAAGGAAGGAAGGAAGGAAGGAAGGGAGGGAGGGAGGGAGGGAGGGAGGGAGGGAGGGAAGGAGAGAGAAAGAAAAATACCCCATTGCAATATGTCCAGTATCAATGCATAGATTGTCTTCTTGGTTGTTTGGTGAACTACAGGCTGAATTCTGCTTGTGACTTTTGTTGTTGTTGTTGTTGCAAAGAAAGCTTTATTGGAACACAACTACGCATTTCCCTCTGGCCTGTGTCTGCTTTCTCACTACAATGGCAGAGTGGAGCCATCGAAACAGAGGCCATCTGACTACAAAGCCTAGAGTATTTGCTACCCAGCCCTTCATGGAAGAAAATTTGTTAAGCCCTGTTGTGTATCAAGCCTGGTTGAGAGTCCTTCTTTTCTGTTCTTAATGCTTTTGGTAATAGATCCTATTGTAAAAAGTAGAAAAAAGTGGGGTTGGATCTGGAACCATGGAAAAAAAGAAAAAAAAAAGAGTTTTCATTTCTTTATCTATTCAGGATAGGAAGTATTCTAGAGAGTTTATCAATGTCACCTCATTAAATTCTCAAAAAGATGCTATGAGCTCTTTTTCAGAATTTAAGTCTTATGCTGTAAGCAAGAAAAATGAGTCTCAGATAAGATCTAAGTTGCTTAAGTTTATGTCACTGACAATTAGAGCAAGGGTCTACACCTAGCCCTCCCCATTCTAAAAGTATCTGTTCTTTCTTCTACATTATGTGACTGTTACCTTCCAATTAAAAAAAAATGTGACTACCTTCTCCTAAACCGAAATAACTCAGATTTAAAAAATAACATTTGGTACCAAATCATATTAAATAAATAGTTGACTATAGGCAAAAATTGTCTCATTCTTGGTACCATCATGGTGTCCATTTGTACAAGTGGGTGAGTTGGACTACAGAAGATGAAGATGATCTATTTCTTGTGGGTAATTAGCATTTTGCATTATTGGAAAAACTTAATGGCTCAGCAACAGGAAGATGGAAGTCCTGTGTGGATACCCACATAATTAATTGCACAGATACCATCTAGATGTGTTTAATCAACAATCCTCATCTCCAAGGGTTGCTAAAATTCCCTAAATCAGTAGTTAACAAAGTGGCCTAATCATCCGAATCACTCGTGATATTCTTTAGAATACAGGTTCCCAGGACTCTTTTCTGACTAGCTAAGTCAGTTATCTGGGCTTAAGTTTGGGAATCTGTAGTTTTATTTTATTTTTTAACATCCACAGGTAACTCTGATGGTTAGCCAGCTTTGGAAACCATTTCAGAATGTACTGAGAAAATCACTACAATTTATTCTCAAAGAGAAACTCAGCCAGAGCAAATAAGAAGTCAATGTGGACATCACGATGGAACTTGAAAGAGCCTAACCAGCGACAGCCACCGGATTCAGATTCCTGAGATGAGAAATGGTGGCTTAGACTATAATACAATATTCTTTCAAAAGCCATTAAAATTAGAGGTGAAAAAAGGAAGTTTCATGAAATTACCTCGGGCAGGATCTTTCTGCCTCTACCAGATTAACAGAGCAAGCACAATTCACAGCTGACATCTCAAGAAATTTCACTAACCATTCATTTAAATCGTAAGTGGATAAGCTGCGATTAAATAAGCATTTTATATCCAAGTAAGATTCGCCCTAATGAGCAAGTCTAAATCGTGTTTTCAAGATCAAAATTGCCTTTTGTGACAAGGCCTCTTTTCCAGGGTGTCCTTCCAAGGGAGGAGCACTTCAGACCCAGGGCAAATGTGCCTAACAGATGAAGACAGCAAGTCCTGTGATCCTTAAAAGTCACTGGAGGAAACGGAGCTCCTTTAGAAAGGTAGGTTTGATTTCAAGAAAATAAAGACCTCTGATCACCCAGTCCAGCGCTCTTCCTACAGAGGGCAGCAGAGAGCCCAGCCTGAGTTTCCCAACAGAGTCCATTCTGCAGCCTTGTTTTTTTACTTATTGGCTAAGCACCTGTATGGCTCCCTGACCAGACTGGAAGCAAAGGCAGGTCCACCAAAGGCAGGACCCAGGGGGAACTTCTGGTGTCACCAACATCTCCTATGTAGTTCTGTTCGGTTGCCTACACCAGATGTTGGTGATGTTGTTAGGTCATTAAGTCCACCAGTTAACTCAGAGAATGTAGAAGTTCAAAAGCAAGCAATCCTCTCCGAAAATTGAGCATTTGATTCTTTGCCTTAGTTAATGTGGGGTAGGTCCTTTTCTGTAGGAGGAATAAATACAAAAATCTATACACAGATTCGAACCTTGTATGAATTTATTAATACATACATTTATTTGTTTAGCAAACACAGCAAGGCTGAGATTGTAGCTCACTGGTAGAACACATTGCCTGCAGTGTGCAAGTCCTTGGATTTAATCCCCAGCAACACACACACACACACACACACACACACACACACACACACATATACAACCACACATAAGAAAATCCAGTAAAGTATGAACTCATCAGAGTGTTTAAATAAGTCAAAATTACAAGTGCGTCTTTCCCTTCTCGAATCCTTTCTTGGATGAAGTGCATGCCAATTAAATACGCATCTTTCAGAGCATGAGCTGTAGAACTGGCTTTACGTGATGTTAATAATTATTACAGATGAAATTGTTCCATAGTTTAATAATCTGGGGAAATTCTGGGTGAGACAGGTTAAAAAGATATTTCTTTATTATAGAGTTTCTCTGAGCTTTTTCATTATCCCAATTTGCTTCATGAATCTTAAATGTAAAAAGATGGTCAGTAATTTATTACATAATGTTTTCCATCTCACTCTTCTTATGGAACAACCAAGGGGCTGACTTTGTGATCTGGAAACACACTTTGAGAATTATTGAATCAGACACTTTTCTAACAAAATCTCCTTCTGTTAAAGAAATTTAACCATTGAAGTCTTGTAATTCTTTAAGATCCCTCAGAATTGTGGTCCTCAATCCTAGCTGCCCATTAGAATTACCAAGATGCTTTAAACATGCCAGTGCCCAGATCCTACCCAAGACCAGTCAAATCAGAGTCACTAAGGTTGAGGCTGAGGCTGAGGCTGAGGCTGAGGCTGAGGCTGAGGCTGAGGCTGAGGCTGGGTAATAGCAATCTTTAGAAACCCCCAACACCCTTAGGAATGATGATCTGTAAGCAGTATAGGGACCCACTGGCCAAACAAATTGATCTCTTTTACCTTGACTGACCTGTGCCACATCAGTGAACTACAAAGACTTTGCACTCAAAATCTCTTCATGCTAACAATATTAAACCTCTAGTGGCTTATCTGGCCAATCCACACCTCATTTGTCTTAGACCACAATGCTCCATCTTGTCTGCTGCTGGCAGATGTGAGAAGAGGTTTTAGGGGTTGTGTAAGGGAGGAAGCCTCTAGATGGCTAAAAATTGGCTTCTTTGGACTTTTTTTTTCCATTTCTGGTACTGGGGATAGAACCCCCAGGGTGCTTTACCACTGAGCCATATCCCAAACCCTTTTTATTTTTTATTTTGAGACAGGGTATTTCTAAGTTGCTTAGGGTCTCACTCAACTATTGAGGCTGGCCTCCAATTTGCAATTCTCCGCCTCAGCCTCTGGGGCTGCTGGAATTACAGGTGTGTGCTGTTTCCCAGCACAACTTTCTGTAAATCTGAATATTTTCAAAATGGAAAGTTAAAAAGTAAAAATAGCTAATTAAAAATTTTCCCCATTCTATCACGTTGATTAGGCCCCAAATTCTTTTTTTTTATTTTTATTGGTTGTTCAAAGCATTACATAGCTCATAACATATCATCTTTCATACATTTGATTCAAGTGGATTAAGTATAAGAAATAAAATCAAGAATTAATAAATGGGATGGTCTTCAAACTAAAAAGCTTATTTTCAGCAAAAGAAACAATCAATGATATGAACAGAGAGCCTACATTTTGGGAAATTTTTGCCACACACACATCTGTAGGATATATAAAGAATTCAAAAAACTTAATACCAAAAACAAAACAAAACATAAAAAAACAATAAACAACAAACAACCCAATCAATACATGGGCTAAGGAGTTGCATAGACACTTCTCAGAAGATATATATTCAATCGATAAATACATGAAAAAATTACTCAACATCTCTAGTAATTAGAAAAATGCAAATCAAAACTACTGTAAGATTTCATCTCACACTCATCAGAATGGCAGGTTTCAAGGATACAGACAATAATAAATGTTGGCGAGGATGTGGGGGAAAAGGCACACTCATACATTGCTGGAGGGACTACAAATTGGTGAAACCAATCTGGAAGCAGTATGGAGATTCCTTAAAAAACTTGGAATGAAACCATCATTTGATCCAGCTATCCCACTCCTTGGTCTATACCCCAAATCAGCATACTACAGGGACACACCACATCAATGTTTTTAGCAACCTAATTCACAATAGCTAAACTGTGGAACCAACCTAGATGCCCTTCAATAGATGAATGGATAAAGAAACTGTAGTGTATATACACAATGGAATATTACTCAGCATTAAAACAGAATAAAATCATGGCATTTGCAGATAAATGGATGGAGTTGGAGAATATCATGCTCAGTGAAGTAAGCCATGATAAGTGGATGCTGTTCCAAAATGGGGAGGCTGGAGGCAGAAGAAAAATGGAGGAACTTTCATTGGGCAAAGGGGTGGGAGGGTGGGGAGGGTGCATGGGGGCAGGAAAGATGGTGGAATGAGATGGACATCATTACCCTAGATACTTGTAAGACTGCACATAGAGTGGGATGCTACATCATGTAAAGCCAGAGAAATGAAAAATTGCGCTGCAATTGGGTACAAAGAATCAAAATTCATTTTGCTGTCATATATACCTAATTGAAATTTAAAAAAAAATCCCCATTCTGATTCTTTAGAAATAATAGAATCGATATTCAAGGAATTTTGTCTCCCTTTTAGGTATTTTGAGATAGCTAGAGATGAAGAGGTGCATTATAATAAGTACATCATGTGATTTTGATACACATGGTCCCTAGGCCACCCTGTCATTGTTCTCAGGCTGGAGGATTTGCTAGAAGGGATAACAAAAGATATGGAAGCAATCAAGGTGCAGGAGAGAAGGTGTTGATAAGAAGACAGTGGGAGCTGCTGGAAATGGGTTTTGGAAAGAGGGTTTGAATAGGAGCCTGGGGGAGAGAGACAATTGTGAGGTAGGGAATAGTGTGAAAGATATTAATAAAGGCAGAAAAGGCACAAGAGATATTTTGCAGACTTTATGCGTGTATGTTCTCCTTGGCATTTGCTAGTAAGAATTCAGTACAGATTTCCATTGTTTTATTTCCCATTCTTTTTCTTTGACTGGTACTGTATGCTGAAGTTCATCACCAATGGGCCTGGGTATAGTCCTGTGGTGACTTCCAGATCATGTACTTTGTATGGAAGACAGACCCAAACCATTTGCCTGGTGCCTCTTGACCTAAAGATAACAAATCATTTGGAGGAATAACCAGGTGATGTAAGGTGACCCTGCAAAACCCAAACCTCTCTGTGGCCTTGTGGCATAGCCCTCCAGTAGTGGGCATAAACAGTGACCACCAAAGGTAGACCTGAGAAGAACGATGCATGCACATGGCTCAAGAGCTATTCAGACTCCTGTGGATTGTCTTCGGCCTCAATGTCTGTGTGTTTCTTCCTAATCATTTTCAGGACTGGAAGCCAGAAATGAACCTGAAAAGTGGATAAATGAACACTGGACTCATTTCAAATGCCTCTTACATAAATTTTTCATCATGGTGTTAGTGGTATTGAAAGGGACATGAAATCTTATCCTTTTGGTATTTTTTTGGTCTGTCATTGTCTATGAACTATTTTCCAAATCTTTAAGTTGTAGATGGCTGATAACAAGGATGCACAGGATTCATGACCATGACATGCACATGAACTTCACCCTGCAAAGGACAATTGATTCTTCCAGTGTCCACCCAGACAGAGGAGCCAGGCAACTATGAAGCAAATTTATTTTGGTATACTTGATAACCTGTATATGTGTCTGTGTGTTTTGAATTATTCTTTAAATGATTTCTCCTCATTAATAAATAAGTTAAATAAAATCTTTGACGTGTGCATATGGGAGCCATGGTGATACACACACACACACACACACACACACATATGTATGTATGTATGTACATATGTCCATTATATAATAAAAACCATAGACAAATAGATGGATGGATGGATAGATAGATAACACTGTAGGATGAACAAATTCTTTGAAATTGACAAAGTTTTAGATATCCTTCCATGTTTTCTCTTTATTCTTGGCCCAGGAAAGTATTGGGTATTATTGGATATTGTTATTCAATATCCAATACAGAGAAGACCTTCCCAAATAGCCTCTTTACAATATGGCTTAACATACTTAATTGAAACCAATATTTTGAAGGATGTCTTGTAGACTTCTCTGGACCAGCATTCAGATCACAATGCTGAGCCACAGCCAAGCAATTTTGTCACTCTGCCCCCACCTCAAAATCCTCTCTACTGTTGGGATATGAGTCTAATATGAAGTCAAAGAGAGCTTTGAAATCCTCTTTCCATTTGCTTTTCAAGCTTACCATTCACTTAATTAGAGGTTAACCCCCCATCTTGGCCTCACCTTTTTAAAGTACAGACTCAGTTTCCTTTTGAACTCTTCTGGTGGCTGCTTTGATCTTTTTCTAAGTAGCTTTGCATGTAGGTACTGAATGCGCTCCCTCTCCACGTTGGGGTAGAAGGATGTGGACACCAGGATCTTAAGTTGCATCAGAATGGAGGACAACAGTCCCAGCATCATTAATATCACCAGAATAATACTGAGAGGAACCCAAGTCCTAGACAGAAGGAGCTTAGGTTTAGGGATGCAGCTGGGTTCAAAAACAGATATATTAAAGGAAGAATCATGGATGAGGTCTCGAGTTCCTTGTTTCTAAAATGAAAGAATAAAATAATTAATATCCATGCCATTTTTCTACCCAGTCTTTATCTTTCTCAATATTTCCTGGTAGCACATAGCATTTATCTTCAATCTGCAGGGAGCTTTGGTTAAAAGAACTCTCACATCTTGTTTTTTTTTTTTTTTTTTTTTTTTTGCTGTGTTTGGAACAAAGGAGAAGGGATGAGTTGTCTGTAACTATGGAAGTGATTTCCAAAGCAGGTTTGCAGAAGCACTGGTTTTCTTGAGATAGGTGTATCAGAAAAGTATTCCATAGCTTCTTGGAGAGTCACTGTTGAAGGCTTTAAGAAGATGGAGAAATCTGTTTAAGGTTACACTAACAAATCTGGCCACATCCACATTTTCATGGGATACATGTTTCTCCACTTTGGGCACATGAGCTAATGTGAGATGGGGGAGCTGGCTCAACTGGGGGAGAGGATCGCTTGGGGACACAGCCCCTTATGACCCAGAGAACATCCTCCTAGTCATGACAAACTCCACTTCAGCAGATGACAAGTTCACAAAGATGATGAGACACTAAATCATGCTCTAAATCAATCTTCTGAAGCTTTGGGGGATCCCTCTTATTCATTGTGTGATATCCCATTTTAGGTTGATGTGTTGACCCTCACTGAAGGAGACTAAAATCTTGTTGGAGGAGATCTTTCAAATAGGGCATTTTCGCATGTCTCCCAATTACTCAGGAGGGGTGCATTTCTTCATGTTTGAAGGCAAGAGAACAAAAAAATTGCCCTCAGCAGACTGATACAGAGGGCAAGAGATGACATTGAACTACCTAGCCCAGCCACCAGCAGAAGTGTGTGCTGACTCAGCTCTTTCTTTCCCCTGACCTGAGAAAGTCATTTAATCTCTCAGTGGATTTGTTTTCTAATTTGGCAAAGCAGGAATTAATGGACCAGATCCTGCCCATGAACAAACTACTCCCAGTGTAAATTAAACACCTTGGGGATGGAGCATTAACCTTACTGACTGGTGTACTTAGTAAGTTATTATCACCCTCGTGCCACAGAGTCCTGGGCCCAGGAAGAAGTAGATGAAGTCTCAAAAAAAAAAATCCAGAAAATATCATGCAGCTTGGATCTGCCCCAGGGCCTATAAAGAATGTGGAAATGCCAAACCTGGAACCTCTATACAAATTCAAACCTGCGCCTACGCAATGAAAAACATTTGTGTTGCTTCTCCTCTTATTAAAAAGACAGTCAGTCTACAATTAAATAGAGATTTCAGTCCCCAGAGCAAAGGCATGCAGTCTTTTTAATACTATTGAAGAAACAAACCCATCGACTGAGGCAGTGATGAGCAATCCCCCACAATGAGAAAGCAGTGGGGGTTCGGTCTGGGAAGAAGTTATTTAGTCTAGAAATCCAACTGGGGGTTTTGCAGTTGGGAGTCAGGGCTTCAAAACGATCGAGTCAACATTTTTGTATGGGGTTGGTTGAGGGTAACGTGCAAGACAAATTCAGTCTTTCCAAATGCCAAGCAACATACTAAATGGTACCCCAATGATTTAAAATGTGTTTCCTTCTCTTAGGTGAACAACCTGCTGGGATAGCATTGAGTCATGGGTGGAGAGCAGGCCCACCATCTTGCAAGGTTAAGGCAGTAGAGCACAAGGTTACAGGTCAGCAAGTAGGGACTACAGCTATTTTTATTTGCAATGCCCACCCATACAGCTCGGTCAACTTGGATCATTTCCCAACTTCTTTATTTAAAACATTTATCTAAAATTGTATGAAAGTAGGGAGAAATATGGGCAAAAACTTGAACCGAGGTTTCTCTTCCAGCTTGACTTCTCTGTTGCAAACCTATAGCCACAGACAAGGTGCAGAGGCTCCAAGGGCATCTTGGGATAAGGCCAGTCATGCAGAAGCTGGCGGTGACAGTCTCCCAGGCACAGAGGGAGAGAGCTGGAGGGGCACTCCCAGGCAGCCTCCTTCCCACATTGGTTCCAGTGCCCAGCACCCTGCTGCTGTTAGGTGTATACATGGCGGCCACCCCCATTGGGATACCACCCTCATAATATGGCCATCACAGCCTGGACATGGCCACATCCCCAGTACCCAGCAGTGCCCAAGATGAATGTGTCAGCATATTGTCATTAGAAAGCTTCTGTGCTTTTAGGGCAAGTCAGAACTTGTGTTGTCCTCCTCTGTCTAAACCAGTGGGGAATTCACAAAACAGGAATGGGTATTGGGTATTAGCAGAGAGAGAAATAAATGAAGGGGATCGAGAGACAGGGAGAATCAAGAGGGGAAGACAAGAAAGGATAATACAAAGGAGAATGGCAGGAAGAGAGGCCTTCTTATTGGCCACCCCCCACACCCAAGATCAAGGACTGTGAGATTCTTGTTTGGCTTTCATTTGAAACGCTACTTCCATTATACACCCTGCTCCAAATATCTAGAGCAACAGGGTGCCTGGTAATTAACTGAATTCTTCAGGGAAAGCAGAGAGCTCAGAGTAATCAACTCCAAGAAGCAGCCCAGGATTAGGAGGGCAGGAGCCAGGGGATCTGGATCTGCTGAACCAAAAGGGAAGGAGGAGGAAAAATGTGGATGCAGCAGGAGGATCTGAGACCCTGGGAGAGAGAGAGAGAAGGGGAGGGTGGGGTTTCAGAGGATGGTTTACCAGCAGCCTGGCCGTCATTTCCTCCTCTGTGATTTTCCCAGCAGCTGGTACATGGTGACTGCTGCTGGTGAGTGCACAGCCCCGGAAGTGCACTTGACCCCAACATGCATCACAACTGTGTGCGCGCACCAACATGCCGTACCTGGTTCTGTGCTACAATTTCTGGGGTTAAAAAACTAAATAAGGCAAATGTCTGACAATTCCCAGACCCTCTGAAATGTCAACATAATTACAGATTTCCACAGGGAAGATGGAAAAGATAAAAGATGAGATGCACAAAACCCTCAGTCTTCTCTGTTGACACATGGCTGCTGGGAGGAGGGAGAAAGCCAGATTCCTCAAAATGCAGGGGGCACCAGCTCAGAAATGACATTGTCTTGCCTAATTATGGGTTTTCCTATAATAGGGGAAGTCAGAACTTGCTGTTGTCCTCCTCTGTCTAAACCAGTGGGAATTCACAAAATAGGAATGGGTATTGGGTATTAGCAGAGAAATAAATGACGGCTATTAGAACTTAGATATCTGGCTCTGTTCTTCCGGGCGATGGGTTTAAAACAGCAGTTCTCCATCTTGGAGACACATTAGTCTTATTCCAGGAGGTTTTAAAAATTCTTACCCCAGTCCAAGTACAGGAGATTCCGTGGGGTTTCTGGAGAGGAGTTTTGGGTGTGTTCACTTGCTTGCTTATTCAGTTCCACAATGACACACCTCTGCTAAGGTCTAAGGTCAAGGACTGCTTGTCTAGAAGGTTTTACATTTTAGCACCTAAGCCAGAGTTTCCCAAAATGTGGTCCAGGGCACTAGGTACCAGCCACGTTACTGGGTCATTTGGAAGCCCTTTATCAGCAGTCATCTTTTTAAACATTCCACTGATGCACTGAGATCAGTGTTTGATAAGGACTCAGGATGCATAAGAAGTCAGGCCCTAAGAGTAAGAAATCAGGCCCTAAATCCTGGACTCAGGTTTGTGCCAGATGCAGCTTGAGAATCAACTTTAGGTTCAACATCAGAGATATCTATTCCCACATTTCATTGTATATGGAGTATAGGAGGCTGAAAAATGGTTCCCTCATGTCCTCCATAAGATCCTAGTCCCTGGAACCTATGGCACTTCACTTGGCATAAAGGGCTTCACCAGAGGAGATTAAGTTAGAGATCTTGAGATGTAAAAATTATCCTGTCATCCCAGTGAGCCCTCATGAGACCCTGAGAGAGCAGAGAAAGATTTTCTATAAGGTGATGTGAAGACAGAGACAGAGATGGGAGCTAGGCCACCACAAGTCAAGGAATGCCACCAGCCACCAGAAGCTAAAGAGGCAAAGAGTGCATTCTTTCCTAACACCTGAAAAGAACATGTCCCTGCCAACCACATCTCAATTTTATCCCAGCAAAACTGAATTCAGATTTCTCACTCCTATGGCTATAAAAAAAATACATTTCTACCGTTTAAGTCACCTAGTTAGAAATCATTTGTTATAGCAGCCAGAGAACACTAAAACAGACTCACTCTAACATTAGTACTTCAATTTAATCTACACTTGTTGGGTTTCTTCTATGGGCCAGGCACTGTGTTAGACACCAGGGATCCAAAGGTGAATAAAATATTTCCCTGTCTTGGAAGGTTCCAGATCTTTTGCAAGACTGACCCAGCAAGAAGCTGTGACATACCTGGGAGCTCCTACCTCTTTGTGCAGTTTCAAGTGAACTTCAAGTCTCGTCAAGCTTTGGAATTGTTTGCTCACGGAGAAAATGAGCCGATACAGCAGATAATCTGCAGCTGTGAACAGCACCCAGATGGAGAGATGGGTAAGTATGGGGAGGAAAAACAGCCCCAGGTTTTTCCTCTCTTTAGGAGTCAGCCGGAAAGATGGGATGACCACATACTTCTTCCTCTCCCTCTTATTCAGTGGGAGGACACAGGGCCTCTGTTGATGCCTCTCCTTTTCATCAAACTGAACAAATTGTCTGGTGATGTAGATGTTTTCAAACTTACAACCCCAGGGGCCCAAAAATCGTTTCATAAAGAGGCCAGTGCTGAGAAGAACAAGAAAAAGCCCAGCGAAGGCGAGCAGCTTCTGCCCTAGGGAGGAAAACACCTCCATCATGGTGGTCACAGGGTGTAAGACACTCAGGACTTCTCCTTTGGTGTTGTTTAGCTGTGCCTCCAGGACATGTCTGGGACTGAAAAGAGAGACCACCAGGGTCTGATTCCACGAAACGAGGTCATCAAATACATTCAGTGGAGTGGCAAGGCCATAAATCCACTGAATGGCTTCAATGTATTTTTTCAGAAGTGGAAAATGTACGGAAAAGCTCTTTGCCCTGAGGTTGCAAGTCATACTGTCCAGGAAACATTTAAAGTTGTGAAAAATATTTTCCACGTGGCCAAAGATCACTATGCCCGTGCCAGCTGCAATCAGAGCGTTCCTGCCTTCGCGCAGGCCACACGAGAGAAAGACCAGAAGAATGAAACAGCGCGCGTGCCTGGAGCAGCCCAAGAGAACACACATGACCATCCAGGAGGTGGCGAAGGCCACCACTGATGGCAGAAACCAGTAGAAGGCCACAGAGAGGAGGCTCGCTGAAATGAAGGCCACAAAACAGCACACTCCCAAGTGCTGGAGAAAGTCCACCCATCCAGGACCTCTCGGAAACACGTACATCCTCCAAAGACTTAGGAAGACATCCATGCTCGAGGTCCACATGCCCGTGATCCCTGTGTCCCTAGGAATGAAAAAGAAACCAAGATCAGAAGATACTTAAGATCCAGGAGGTGGATGGATGCAGAACATGGTGGTGATTCTTCACCCCTCCCTCTTTCCACCCCTTGCAATGAGACCTCACAGCTTTTTCCACCAAGAGGTGAGAGAAAGAGAATCCATCAAGAAGTGGACTCTGTTACTCCATTCCTTGAAGCTTAGCAGGACTTGTGACTGCTTTGGCCAGGAGAACGTGGCAGCAGGGGCGGTGTGCCAGTCCCTAGCCCATGTCCTGCTCCTGCATACTCTCTGAGTACAGGCCAGCTGTACTCAGTCTCCTATGGCCACACAACAAATTACCATGAACTCGGTGTTTCAAAGAAACATCTACTTATCTTCTTACAGCTCCAGAGGTCCACTGAACTGTGCTCCCACTGGAGGCTCTGGGGAGAATGTGTTTCCTTGCCTTTCTGGCTTCTAGAGTCTTCCTACATTCCCTTCTTCCATCTCAAAGCTAGCAAGGCTGCATCTTCCCTCCTCTGTGACCTCTGTTTCCTTCCTCTGATCCTTCTGCTTCCCTCTTATAAAGACCCTTGTAATTACATGGGGACGCCCAGATAATCCAGGATAATACCCCATCTCAAGATCATTGACTTAATCATATCTGCAGAGCCTCTGTTAGCATGTAAGGCAACATGTTCACAGGTTCTGGACATTCAGACATGAATATCTTTGGGGGGGTCATGGTCCAGCTTGTCATACCAGGTTAGACTTCTGGTCAATGAGCCCATTTGACTAGTCAATGCCATCAACTTGGCCAGTGGTCACCCAGCTACCAGCCATGTGAGAGAGGCCAGCCTAGATAGACTAGCCAGCCCCCCTCACCAACCCCACCAACACACCAGCTGGCCATGGACCCATGAGAAAGAGTAAGTGCTGTTTTATTTTAAACCACTGAAATCTGTTCTGGTCTGTTAGGCTGTAATTGTTAATTGATAAAGGCAACAGTACTGTATCATGGGCCTAATAGTTGAAACAAACAGTAGGCTGATGGATAGGCGGAAGTCTCACTGAACTGCATTATGTAAGAGTACTCTTTAATAGTCATCTATTTTCTTGTTCTGTAATTTTACAGACCAGAAAGCATACCAAGGGCATCCAAACTTCAATGTGGAGTTGGACTGAGGCCATTATACCTCTGCTCTGTAACCATTGCTTCTTCCTCCTCTGCCCCTACCTTCAGTGTACAGTTGTCTCCTGAGAGTCTTACAAGGAAAGGAAGGATATTTTTGTCTCTAGAATTAATCATCTTTTCCTTTTTTCCAGACATAGGATAATTAAAATAAAGATGCTCTAATGCTGCTACCACCCTGTTAGTCATGCATATTTAGGTCTATGATGTACTCAAAGAGGCTACGATTCATATGGAATATTATAAAATAAATTTGAGATTTGTCTTTCTTAATTGACATGAAAATATCTAACAAGCATGGTATCATATGCTTAGGATTTTAATGAGGACACTGATCAATTTTAAACACTGTCAAATACTTTCCTTCTCTCATAAATATAATGGAGCTGGATTTATGGAGTCGGTTAACTGCTATAGAACCAGTGAGTTCCACTCATCGTGTGAGATATGTGTAGGGTGCTGATAGAAGCATGAACTGGGCCACCAGAGGTGAAAAAATTATTGTCTTTCTGTGTTCAGACTGAAGAGGGTTAATGAAAGGCAGAAGTAAAAGGAGGGGGAAAGGCACGTCAGGAATAAACATAGGGGAATTTCTCTAGCAAGAGTATAGAGGGCATGGATCTTTGGGCACAAATTCTGAATGCAAATGCTCAGAGCAGACAAGAGACATGGGGAGAATCTGAGTTTTGAAGAAGGGTCATTACCACATAAAACTGGCCTTGGCAGAGATCAGAATTGTACACATGAGGATGTTCCTACTCCATCAGGAGGAAAGGAAATTAGAATAAAGATCAGAGGGGGAACTGCAAAAGACCATAGTTCTTTTCCCCTGCAAACTTACTTTCTTTCTGAATCAGGTTGGATGGAAGGTTGGCCGTGGCTACATGCACAGTGGCCAGTGAAGACAGAGACAGCCATCATGGATGGGCCCTGAGCTCCTGAACCCAGCATTGCTGACCCTACCCAACTTCATTATGTGAATAGGAGGGCTTGGTGGATGGGTGGGCAGTGGGTAGAGGACCCAGCAATAGAGCAAGTGAAGAGCTGCTACCTCTCCTCTGTCCCCATGCATTTTCTTTGCCATTACTTTGATTTTGACCCCAAACCATCATTTGACTAACTGATACACTCATAAGCATTCTTTGCCCTTTATGTTTTAGGCATTTTCCATAAAGTATCCACACTCCCTACCCCAACCCATGGAGAAGGAAGCTCTTCCCATTTTACACAGTGGAACCAAGACTCCATGTGCTTATTGAAATTTACCAGCCATCATGCAGAGTAGATGATACAGCAAGATCCACACCAGGATCCCCTGATTCCCTCCCTCCTGCAAACTGCCTGGATTCCAAGACTCTGACTTAGCTGACAGGACAATCAGCTTGCTGTGTCTGTGCCTGCTAGAAACATGTCACACTTTCTGCCAGGGACTGTTTAAGGGCTGACCCGAATATCACAAACCCATCTCCACTATCTTCAGTGTTTTTTCCTCCTGCATCTAAATAATCGACCATAATCTGTCTTCAATTAGCAGATTCTTCTCTAACCAAATCAGAAATCCCAGCTCTTTTGTTTATTTTTTTTCTAATTTCCTTTATGAGGCGCCATTCTGCTTGCCTCCTGAAATATTAATAATGTATACTGTGGTTCATTTTCCCCTTCTCTTGCCTTCATCCTCATACAATGTGTTCTTCACACTGATATTTTCCTGAAAGTATGAAATGGATTTATGGACACATTAAAATTTTAACATTCTGCAGTAAAATCTAGTATCAATTAAATAAGATCTATGACTGCAATTTTGTCCTGTAAGAGGCACATATTTGCTCAACAAGCTACAGATCTAAACTTATCCTCCTGTAATTGTGCTGAAAACAGCATGTCACCCAAAGACAACCAAACCTTTCCACATTGAGAAGACCAGACGCATTTGCTCCTATTTTACAGCTCAAGCCACAGAGCAGAGCTTTGGTCCATGGGCCTGCCCTTCTGTTCCTGTCAGGGGTGGCTTAGATTTCTTCTCCACTGTTCTCTGTTCCTCATTGTCCCCACTTGAATATAAGACCTACGTGCTCCTTCCTGGTGAGGTTTAAGGAGGAAAATTTTAGCACCCTTAATACTCCTTGGGCATAAGGTGTCCCACAGATACAACCCCTTCCTTCTTGCTATTTCTCTGCTGACACAGAAAATTGAGAACTCCCATTCTCTGCCCTTCAGCTGAGCAAAGATGGAATGCCCAAGTTGAAGGGAGGCTTAGATTCAGGGCAGGACTGGACCACCCTCCCAGCCCTGCAGTGCTGCCCCTGGTGCCTTCAGAGGTGGGCTGCCTTCTTTCCTCTCGCTCCTGTGGCAGTGAAGCTATTCTGCTTATCTTTTTGCAAATAACTTCAATTCCTTTCTTTCCAACAAATCACTGAATCTAACTTTTGACAAGCTACCTGCTTGGTTCTTTCTCAAAGATTTTGTCAAGCATGGACACTGATTCTTAAATTTTAATTGAGAGCTGGAGGGAATTGTATAGATCAGGGCTGCTCAGATGTGAGCTTGTCATCCCTGGGGGACTCTTGTGAAAATGCAGGTCTTGATTCAGAAGGTCTAAGGTGCATCTGAAGTTTTGCAATCTAACAAGTTCCAGCTGACACTGACATGGCTCATCTCATGACCAGACCTCAGGTAGCAAATTCTAGAATCAGTGCTGAGAGAACTTTCTGTGATAATCGACATGTTGTATATCTGAACTGTCAACACAGGGACACTAGCTGCCTGTGAGTACTAAGCACTTGGAATAGGGCTAGTGCCAAGGAATAGAATTTTGAATTGAATTGAAATTGAAATAAGTGATTAGTGAATATCTACATATTGGATATCATGGTTCCAGGTGAATGATACCTAACCAGATGATTTTCACAGCAGAGGAAATGAAAATGTAGAGAGAGGAGGGACCCACCAAAGCCATCCTGGCATTTGGCAAAGCCTGAAGTAAGAGCCCAGTTCACCACAAATCAACACTTTTCCCATCACATCAACATCTCTTCACATCAATAACTCATGAAAAGGACTTTTCACTATCCTTTCTAAAATCCTAACTAGGGTCCCTGAGTAATGGGATTGAATGTTCCCACATACCTATCAGTCTGCTAGATTAGCCGTAAAAATACCTTAGGCTCTGTGGCTTAAAGAGCAGACAAATATTTCTCACTGTTCTGAAGGCTGCAAATCCCATACCAAAGTCCTGTGGGGTCAGGTTCTGGTGAGGGCTCTCTTCCTGGTTCACTGATGGCCACCTTCTCTCTGTGTCCTCACATGGCATAGAGAGGAGGGTGAGCTCTCTGGTACCTCTCCTCCTCCTCCTCCTCCTCCTCCTCCTCCTCCTCCTCCTCCTCCTCCTCCTTCTCTTCCATACCCTTCTTTCTTTCATACTGTATTATCCTTAAGTATACCGACCTTTCCAATATGTCACCCAGAGATCATTTCAGCCTCAGCTCTATTTGGCCACAAGTCTTTTCTTTTAAGCAATAACAGAGCAGTTATAAGGACACTAATCCTATTGGATAAGGGCTCCACCCATATGACCTCCTATAATCTTCATCGCTTCCTTGGAAACCCCATTTCCAAATGCAGCCACGCGGGTTAAGACATAAACATAGATTTGTGGTAGATGGGGAAACAAACATTCAGTCCATAACAATACCCAATTTGTCTCCAGGCACCAGAAGGTACATAAAGAAGTGGACAAACCATAACTTTGGTCTCTGTCTGAGACTTAGTAACTTAACAGACACACTACTACTAATAGATAGCAGTTATGAGTTTGTTACCACAAACTAGCATTTGATATACAAGATTTCCATGAATCTTATATTTTTGTGTCTACATCTTTTTTAGATGGTAAACTGAAGCTCAGAGAGGTAAAATACTTGACTAAGGTCAGTGGAAGAACCAGGATTCTAATCCATGACACTGAGGGATCCAATGGCGAGCTCTCTGCCCTCTTCAACACGATCTTTGAAGGTCTTCTAATTTTAGGTGAAATATGTTCCCAGGTTCCCATCCACTCGTGTGGGCTAAAATGCAGACAGGGTGTGGGAAGAGCTTGCCCTGCACTGTCAACACATCCGGTGTCCTCCCCCTCCTGCCAGCACAGCCCAACTGAGTCTTCACAGCCAACTCAGAGTCCTTTCCCAGGCAGACACTCTGCTCAGCTGCATGAAGCCACTCATGAATTCCCATGTTTTACTTAGAGATGGCGACAGCCAGCATTAGGCTCACCCTTGCCCAGCTCTTAAACCAGGGCTCCCTGGACTCAGGCCCATCATGGTCTGAGGTCTTACCGAGAGGCCCTGCTCCCAACCAATCCTGGGATAGGGGGAGAGAGGTGCATTGTGTCAAGGTCCCTCCTTCTCTATTGAGCTGGGTCAGGGTGGACTCTCTTCCTGACCTGGCAGACATGGGCAGGGCAGGCAGCCCCAAGACTTCCAATGCCTGCAGGGTCAGACAGGCATGGTTGAGAGTGAAGAAAAAAATAAGGAGACACAGATACTCTGGGGTGTGAAACCATGGGCAGTAGATATCTGGGGTGTTGAAGGGACCATGACCCCTATTTAAGTTGTAGGGGAAATAATCCCCAAACCAGCAGGCTTTTTTTTTCAAGATTATATATAAACTCCGTGTGGCCAGATTTTCTGATTATTTTCAAGTCAGAAATCTGATTTCTGAGCTGGGGTTATAGCTCAGTAGTAGAGCAAGTGCTTAGCATGTACTAGACCCTGGTTTTGATCTCCAACCCTGGGGGGAGAAAAAAATCTAGATTTCTTTGGGTGATATCTCTTGAATAAAGAAAAAAGAAAGAAAAGAGTTTGATTCAACTTGTTTGGAAGCACTCTGGCTGATTTTGACCATAGCTGTGAGTTTGCAGCCTTTGAGCTTCAGTGATAGTCACTTTGCTCCCTCTTCCTGTCTCCCCCTCCTCACCTTAATCTCTCCCCCAACCACTTCCCAGAATTACCTTTCTACCCTCTTATCCTTTGTGATGTTTTCAAATCATGCTATAAGCCAATTTCTAGTCTCACATATAAAGGGCTTTCTCTATGACTTGGGCATGTTTATTTTTGCTCAAAGATCTCTAACTCCATTTTATTCTCCTCTCTGTTCTGGTGCTTACTGGATTCCCCTCTCACCTTCTACATTGTTTCTTTCAGCAGCTTCTAAAAGGCTGCCTGATCCTTTTAACCTGTCATTTCTCTTTATTTTGCTTCCATTATCAATAATGTTTAGTGCCTGAATTCACAGCCTCGTCTCCCCAGCACAGAAAGCCTGCTCCTTGCTTTTACCAACAGCAATTTCCCAGTAGTAATTACCACTTCCTTGCTTTCATCCCTCACCTACAGTTTGCATCACATCGCAGGCAGAAAGGCCTTAGCTGGAGGCCTTAGCTGGAGTCCACAGCAACGTGTCACTGGAGCCCCATCTCTCTTTTACAGGGTCAAAGCAATTTTCTAGTGGTGGGGTGGGAGGAACCCGAGAAGGACAGAGTTGGGGTAAGAAGCCCAGCCCAAGCCCAGAGCCCTGCAGAGCAGTGCGGTCTTTGTATCCAACCTGAGCCCATGTGCACCTGCTTTTATGCAGAGCTGAGCTGTTGCCATGGGAAACAGAAGCCACCAGGCTTCTCCGTCAGCCCTGCACATGCTAGCTGGCAAACCTCACAGTAGTGCATGCACTGCCTTGGTTTTGTCCAGGTGGAAATAAATGTCAGTGGTAACATGAGGGCTGGCATGGAAAAGGGGCTCCAATTCCTGATCCCCAAGGCCCCCACCTCGTTGGTGAATCAGGGAGACCTCCATTCCTGAGCAGTCTTTTTCTTTTTTGTTTTCTTTTTTTGTGCTGAGGATTGAACTCAGGGCCTCACACATGGAAGACCAGTGCCCTGCCACTGAGCTTCAGCCCCAGCTCCTGAGCACAGTCTTTTGAGCACAGATTAACCCTCAAGGTAGAGATGAATGTGTCCTAGGTCCATAAACAAAACCCGGGCAGTAGCCACAACAAACGGAGCCATGAAATAATAATGAGAGCCTCTAAATGAGAGGCCCTCACTTTCTAGATGGGGGGAATACTGCAGATGCACATCATCAATGCAGCTTCAGACTTGTCAAACAGAAACCAGCAGGCTGCTGTGTGGCCCTCCTGCTGGGAAAGACCTGGAGCCCCAGGCCACAGGAGGTGCCGTCTTGCCCACTTACAAAACACCAGCCTCATCTGACATCTTGCAATTTCCAGCTCATGTGTCCCTGCTCCCACGCAGAAGACAAAGGCTGATGCTCACCAAGCCTGCTTACAGTCTGCAGACACCCTGGGGGGAAATAAACCAGAAGGACAGTTCTTCTATCCCTCCTGAGCTCCTCTAAATGGCTCTACTGATCCCTTAAAGGAGGCTTTCAGCCCCTCAGCCTCCTGGCTTCCTCCATAACTTGATGGAAATCTCATTTTAAAGGAAATCCGAATAAAGGGCACGGTAAAATAGGAAGAAGAGTGGGGCAGGGAGACAGGAGGCCTATGGCCTAGACTGCCTCCACTCCAAACAGGTCACTTCACCTCTTGGGACCTCTGCCCAAGAGCTAACTGGGTTCTAAGGTCCCCACAAGCCCCGTCTTCTCTGAAATGAAAGGTGGATCAGAGCCACAGAGTGGGCTCTTGGCATGGATACTTGGCACCCACTTCTGAGAATATCAAAGGTCGGCACCTGTAAGTGAGACAAAAAGAAAAAAAGGAGGGCTGCTTTTCCTTTCTTTCTTTCTTTCTTTCCTTTTTTTTTTTTTTTTTTAAAGCTCTTGCTCTGGTTGGGAACATACTGTTCTCTCAGATGGCCAAAATAGCTGGAGCAGGAGCCGAGGCCTCTGTTTGAAGGGGACTGACTTCCTCATCTCTTTGTTTTAGTCCTTCTTGCCTTGGGAACCTTAGCAAATGCCTTACTCTGTGAAAGCAACATTCACACAAGAAAGGAAAGATTGATGAGGGCTCTGGGTAAACAGAAGAGCATCCATGGAGAGATTCCGTCCCTCACTGCAGGCTGCCAAACCCTGGGGTGCCTGTTAGGGAGGCAGGGCCTTCTGTCCTACCTAGGACAGGGTGCCAACTCCTCCCTAGGCCAGAAGCCTCTGCTCCTAGGGTCGAGTCTGCAAAGCCAGGAGATGGCACAGGGTTCCACACTGCCCTAGCAGGAGGATACCCATGTGCAGTCTCCCAGAGATGAGAATACTCAGATACCAACATTAAAGACTGTCTTTCTGATATGTCTATTCATAGGCAGACTGTGGAGCAGAGGAGGGGTCATAATTGTTTATTCTAATTAACCAATACTTTTTTAAAAAGCAATTTTAGGAAAAAGATTAGTCTGGAACGTTACTTACAGATTTCTCTCAGGTTCTTCTTTGAGTGCAGAAAAAAAAAAAGCCCTTCCCAAGGGCCTGCAAGTCTTAATATAGAGCAGGAAAAAGGAACCAGAAATGAGAAGAGGGTAGTGTCATCATGAATCAATATCTTTATTTCCTCCATAAAGTGACTACGTCATTCAGTATCAACAAGGGGTGAAACTGATGCGAAGGAACTACATGGTGCATTCTGATATTTTTCACAGAATAGAGGTTCCACAAACCAGCTCTGGAAAATAAAGAAATAGTATATTTTCAAGCACAAGGGAAGGAGTTATAAAAACATGGACAGTCTCTCTTCCTCTTTCCTCTTTTCTCCTAATGTGTAATTCCTAACTCTACTCTAGAAAGGCAGTTGGTAAGCAAGAGCCCTCCCCTGCTCCCATCTACAGCTGAAGGGCAGGTTCACCAAGAAGCCACCTCTGCACCCATGACCAAGTCAGGGCTGATAATGGTGTCACGCCGTGTCACGCCGTGCAGCCACATGGAGACTTCCCATCTTAGAAATTTAACTTCCAAGTTGAAAGGACGGTATTTTATACTTTTAGGGAATTAGCAAAGCCTCAGAACCTTTCTACAACATTATTATTTATCTTTTCATGGAGACCCATAATATGTCTACGAAAGCTTTTATCTCAAAATTCATGATTCCTAGTGAGCTGCAAATATCCCTGGGAAGGAGGTTGTCTTAAATATCATTACTGCCAATTTGTGTTTGATGACTGAGTGAAGGCTAATGGACACTTCAAAAAGCAAGAAATAGTTCCAAAATCTACAAGTTTGACAACTGTACATTGAGATAGTACATAGTCATAATTTACAATCAGTCTTCTGACGGAAGCCTTGACTTCCTCCCCCTCTCAAAATGTTTTTTGTTTATTTCAAACACATGATCCAATATCTTCAACCATACACACAGGTTCTAATCTGGAAAAACATTTTTCCCTCCTCCTCTGAAATTTTTTAATTATCATTCATTTGGATTCAGTTCAATGAAATTCAATTGAACCACATACAGATTGATAAGACGTTTATTGAAACTCTACTCAAGGCTTAGGCACTAGGGGATATAAAACCTAATAAAAATCTAACACCTGATTTTCAAAGGACTCATGATTTACTTGAGGAGAAATGGTGAAAATGAGACAGAGAGAGAGAGAGTAGTGTGGAACTGCTTGGGCAGGGAAAGAATATTTCTAACAGGAGTTTGGGGAATACTTTATGGAGAGGTGAAAACCTTGAAGACTGAACACAATTTAAACAGATCTAAGGAGCAGGAGAGAATTTCCAGCAGATGAGATGCTTATGAAGGTCCAGAAGCAGGAAACTGTATCCCATTCTGGAAGTTTTGGGCTCAACTAGATCTTCAGAGAGTTAGGAGGAGGAGGTAGGAGTCACACCAAAGGGGCCTGGAGTGTGGCCCTCCACCAAAGGTGCTTGGCCTTCCTCATTTGACCTGAGGTCCCCAAAGAGTAATAATCCTATCTTGGCCCTGTCCACATTGGTTTTAGACATATATAGGTTAAAAAAAAAATTTAAGAGTGGATTTGTTTTTCAAGTAATTTTCATTTCATGGAATGTGCTTCTAGTTTTGCTGTTGTTTATTTATTTGCTTTTGGTTTTGGTGCTATGGATGGAACCCAGGGCCTCCTGCACACTAAGCATGTGCTCTACCACCGACTATCCCTGGCTCATGTTTTTTTTTTACTTATACCCATAATAATGATTTTCTTTTACAATAATTTTTAAGTTTAAAATGATGTTGATATTAAGAAAACTCTAAGATAAATAATTGTACAGGTGAGACATTATAATCTCTCACCCAACATCATGGTGAAGATACACAAATGTCGGATGCTTGGGCAACACAACTATAGAGCAATAGATAATGGGGAATTAGAGAATGTGATGAACAAATTCGTATTGTAAAAAGTCAGTGAGCAGCACTGGAGAGGGCGGGAGGAGAATGAACAAAGGGGGCTGTCAATAGGAGGTAAGACCAGTATATTATTAGGGTTCTCAAGACCAACAGAGGAAACAGGGTTGCAGGGTGGGGGGGAGACTATCAGGAGACATCCCAGTCAAAGCCCAGGGAGCATGGCTGCCTGGCATGGGTCACAGAGGCAAGCCTTGGCTCCCAGCGAGGAAAGAGGAGTGGCAGGCGAACACTCCAGGCAGGAAAAGGCCATGAAATTCAGGGTTCGAGTGAGGCATTGGAAAGTCCAGTTGGGCCTGTGGTGTAGGTACCAGGTGTGAAGGATGCAGGCTGCAGAGCCGCAGCCTCTCCCGCCCCTTCCTGTGGAACTGAAGGTAAATCAAGATGTTCTCATCTGAACAAGAAAGACCCAACTCAGTGTCCATGCCTAACTGGGCAACAAGAGAGGAAGGGTGAGGAGTGGGGGAGGGGAGGCATGTGGGATATTGAGGGCAGGAAGAAGAAGAAGGCTCAGGAAATGGCCCTGCCTTTTGGAAGAGCCATGTCGGTAGACAGCTGGAGGCTGCAGTGGGCTGGGAGTGAACCAGAGGCAAGTGGGGGAGGAACCATCCAGGGGTTACTTGGTAGTAGTGTTGGAGATGAAAACAGAGAGGAGGAAAGCAGTGATAGAGATGCAATAAGAGACTAGAGAAAATTCAGCCCATCAGACTCACAAAGGAGAATGAAGAGAGCAGGAGAGATGTTGGTAACTCTTTGAAAGCTGAGGATACTTCCAGACCTTCTGGGGAAGGAAGAGATAGAGCCTTCTGCTTGGAGAGCAGAGTAGACCAGAAGTTCCTGACTCGTGCAGAGCAAATCTACAGCTGGTGCAAGAAGAAAGCATTGGACAAAAGAAACCCTGGTCCTACACAAAAGGGACCACAGTGGAGCCATTGACATGGTTTTGAGAATCCCCAGCAGATCACAAGCTTTTTTGAGGGAGACAAAATGGTCAGTTGAGTTTCAACCTTAGAGACCTATGTAGGGTTAAGGGGCTGGGATGTGGGCAGACGGATGGAATTCAGCTATTGCTGCAAATTTCCTTTCCTGAGCACTGAGTGAACTCAGAGAATGGAAAAGCTAGGCTCAGCTGGGAATTTTACCCTGGTCAGCTCAAATGTTCCTTAATGACTTTGAAAGTCTGCAATTAGTAAGCTGGACTCTTGGACAGTATCTGTCTGCACTCCTCAAATGAATAGCCTCAGAACAGCCATAGTTGAAAGAGCCTGGTACACAGGAACCATCCAGATTCCAACACCAGGGCCTGGTGGCCAGCAGCCAAGTAAAATCAGGCCTGAACTTCCGGGGTGTCTCTGGGATTCTGCCTCAGGTGACCACTGAAATTACCGTATGATCCTAAGCCCACAGTCAGGATCATCTTTTGTTCTTTCTCCTGTCTTCAAGGAATCTCTGCCCTTCAGAGGTCATTTTGGATTCCATGAGTCATAAAACTATAGAGAATACCAGCCTTGTCTCTGACCCCTGCACCACCCAGCTCAGGAATCCTCTGGAAAACCAAGGTAGGGAGAAGATGTTTTGTGAGACGGTATGGCCTGGCATAGACAGGGATTGTCACATTGTTTGTTTGGTAGCTTAGCTTTAACCTGTTAAAATTGTTACAGTATTTCTAGAACAACTTATTTGAGGCCATGCATTTCTTACATTGAATGAAGAATGAGAAGGGCTGGCGATACAGCTCAGTGGTAGAGTCCTTGCCTAGCAAGCATGAGGCCCTGGGTTCTGCCCCCAGGACTGCAAAATAATAATAATAATAATAATAATAATAATAATAATAATAATAGAAAGTGAGGATTCTGTCATGTGAATCAGCTGAGGCCATCTATGACACCTCTGACGGAATATTTAGTCCCCTTCATTCAGAGCCCTCACTGCAGTGGTGCTTTTCTGTGAGTATCAATCTTCACCTTCCCAATGACGGATCCTGACCTTTTCTGCTTTGCCGGTACTGCAGCCTCCAGTGTTTGCACTCCCTCTGTCCGGAAGCTGCTTCCCCGCCTTGACCTTTCTTCCTCCCAGGACATTCTTAGCATCATCTGCTTTTTTCCCCCTGTTCAAGGGCACTCTTCAGGCATCGTTGTGCACCAGGCCTGTGGCGGGTCCCCGGGGTCCCCTGATGAAAGAAGCCTGACTGCTGAAGCTCATGACGGGTAAGGAAGTCCAGATAGGGAGTGTGTTAATCCGCCTTCCATTACTGTAACGAATACTAGTGATAAATCAACTGTGAAGAAAGAAAAGGTTCATTTTGGCCCAGAGTTTGGAGGTTTCAATCCGTGGTTGGTTGGCCTGATACTTTGGGGCCTGTGGGAAGGCAGCACATGGTGGTAGGAGGAAACTGCTCGCCTCATAGTGGCTGGAAAGCAGAGAAAAAGAGGAAGAGACCAGAGTTCCACTCTTCCCATGTCTAAGGACATGACCCCAATAACCCAAGACCTTCCCTGGGCCCCAAGTCTTAGAAGTTTCCACCACCTTCCAGCAGCAACACAGGCTGGGGACAAGGCCCTTCACTTATGGGCTTTTGTGGGACATTGAAGTTCCAAAACAAAGCAGAGGGACAGGAAGTGGTGGAGAAAAGCCTGAAAAAAACAATGGGGAAGGTCTCTGAACTTCTTGGGGACAGAAGTTGGAGTAAGGGAAAGACAGGAGTGAGAGGATGAGGATGCGTTCGCAGTTGGAGCAGGGACATAAGCAAAGGCAGAGAGCCCTGGGAGCATGAGTGCCAGCATGGCCAGGCTAATTCTCACATGCAGCCTTTACCCAAGCATCCCTTGGAGTCAGAGCATGGATATGTGATTGGCTGTGGTCAATGGGACTTGAGGGGACGTCAATGAGGAGCTTGTGGTAGAGCCTTCCTCTCGTAAAAGGCTGCGCCTGGGAAGGAATAGGCTCTGCTTTGCAGGGAGTGCCCTTCTATGATGTCCGAACAGCTGTGGCCACTGTTTCTAACACGAGAAGGATCAGAGTCAAAAGATGGGAACCTGCTGCATTCCCAGTGGCACTTGGCCACTGGACCAACCCTTGATCTCTTCTGCTCCCTGACCCCTGACATGAGACAGTAAACATCCTAACTGTACAGCCACTTTTAAAACACAAACTTGTTTTTGACATCAGTTTTGGGTCTTACAACAAAAGTGAGTAAAGATAGATTCCCCAGAGGCTTCTCATCCGTAAACATGCCTAGCCTCCCCGAGTATGAGCACCTCTCCAGGGGGCACACTCTTACCACTGAGAACACCCACGTCTACAGTTTATGTTAGGGCTCACTCCTGGAGTTGTGCATTCTGTTGGGTGTGGACAAATGTATAATGACATGTATCTACTCTTACAGTATCACACCAAGTAAGTTCCTTGTCCTAAAAGTCCCCTAGCCATCATTAACTATTTTACCATCATTTTGCCTTTTCCAGAATGTTATAATTGAAATCATACAGTATGTGGCTATCAGATGGCTGCTTTTTCTTAGTGATATTTAGGATTCCTCCATGTATTTTCATGGTCAAGCCACTTTGAAATGTCATTCTATTAAGATAATAATTGACATACAACAACCCACACATGTTTAATGTGTTTGATTTCATATGTTTTAACATGTGTGTATACCCATGAAACTGCCGTCCTAATCAAGACCATGAACATAGAACATGTTCGCCACCCCCTGTGGCTCCCAGGGCGCCCTTGTGATCCCCAAGACCTCAGCCTGTCCTCAGCCTACCACTCATCTGCTTTCTGTCACTGTAGATTAGTTTGCATTTTCTAGATGTTATAGATGGAACCATACACTCTATCTTCTGTTTTTCTTTTGGGCTTAGCTCTTTCCATGCACCATAACTGTTTTGAGATTTATCATGCGGTGCTTATATGAAGAGTTCATTTCTTTATATTGAATGTACCTCTATTTGTTTATCCATAAGTCTGTTGATGAATGTCTGAGTAGTTTCCACTTTGGGAGCTAATAAAAATAGAGCTGCTGTGAGCATTTGAATATAAAACTTTGTAGAGACATATGCATTCATTCCTTTTGGAAGTAACTAGCAGTGGACTAATGGATCATGTGGTCAGTATTATGGTTTAGATGTGAGGTGTCCCCCAAAAGCTCATGTGTGAGACAATGCAGGAAAATTTAGAGGTGAGATGATTGGGTTATGAGCGTTTTAACCTAATCAATGCATCAATTCCCTGATAGGGATTAACTGAGTGATGACTGAGGCTGGAGGAAGTGTTGGCTGGGGGTGTGCCTTTGGGGTGTATATTTTATCTTTGTTGAACAGAGCTCTCTCTTTTTGCTTCCTGGTGCCATGTTCCCAGATGCCTTCCTCTCCACCACACACTTCTGCCATGATGTTCTACCTCACCTCAGTCCCCAGGGAATGGAGTCAATCGATAGATTGAGTCCTCTGAAACAGTGAGCCTCAAATAAACTTTTCCTCCTTAAAATTGTTCTCGTTAGGTCTTTTGGTCACAGAAGTGAAAAAGTGTGCATTCAACTTTTTGTGTGTGGCAGTGCTGGGCATTGAACAGAGGACCTCATAAATTCTAGTCAAGCACTCTACCACTGAGCTACATCCCCAATCCCTCAAATTGCAAACCTCCTGCCTCAGCCTCCCAGGTAGCTGAGATTAGAGATATGCGCCACTATGCCAGCTTTCAACTTTTAAGAAATGACCAATAATTTTTAAAGTGGTTGTAGCTTTTTTTATTTTCTCCAGCAAGCAGCGTGGGGGTTCCAGGTGTTCTGTGTCCTCGCCAAGACTTGGTAGTTTTTTAGCCACTCTAATAGGAATATCATTATAATTTTAATTTGTGTCTTCTTGATAATTAATAATGTAGAGCCTCTTATCTGCTTATTTGTCATATATATATATATATATATATATATATATATTTGGTGACCTCAAATTTAATTTGAATCCAACTGCCACAGTAACAGAATTCCATTCTGATAAAATTAGTATCTTCTTTATAAAAATAATAAAGAAAATCATCATTAACTCTACTATTCAAAGTCAATTCACTGTTTATTTTATATATTTAAGATATTATTTCAGTTGGTAATTTACATTTAAGTTTAATTTATAGTTTTTTTTAAAAAACAGACAATTTTTTAAATGCCATCAATCTGTCTTTGAAACCATGCTTAAAAAATTCTACTCCCCACAAGTTTTGAATGTTTGTTTGTTATTGGAGGGAGGCATTCATCTTTAAAAATAGAATCCAATACTTAATAGATTATAAACTAAGAATAATTATAAGCTAAGGATAAACATAAACTAGGCATCTGCATTAGCTTCCTGTTGCTGCTGTAATAAATCATTATAAACAGGGACTTAAAACAGTCCAAATTTGTTGTTTTATAGTTTTGGAGGGGATGAGTTTGAAATGGGGTTTACAGGGCTGCAGGGAAGGTGTCCACGGGGCGGTCTTGGGTTCTTGCCTCTTGCAGGGTCTAGAGGCCACACACATTCCTTGCTAGCATCCCCTCCAAACTCCAAAGCCTACAATTGCATTATGACATCATCTGCTTCTGTAATTATATCTGCTGCTCTGGAAACGATTCTCCTGCCCCCTCTCGTAAGAACCTTCATGATTGCCTTGGGCCCTCCTGAATAAACTGGAATAATCTCCCATTCTCAAAATCCTGAATTTAATTATATATGTATGCCATTTAAAGTAACATATTTAGAATTTCCAGGGATTGGAATGAGGTTTTCTTGGTGGTCCTTTATTCTGTCCACCACAGAATCAAATATAGTTTTTTATCTAAATGGTTCAACATTCAGCCCAACATTATGTGTTAAGTAAGTTCTCCGATGATTTGAGATATCAGCTGCATCTTGTAAGAATTTCATATGGGATGTATATTTATGTCAGAACTTGCTGTTCTGTAGCTCTGATCCACAGAATAAACTTTGACATGTGTACCTGGTCCCCGTGGCTACAGGTTCGAGTACTCACTCCTTCCTAGGACTCTCAAAACACCCAACCATTTCCTGCTTCTGTTCTCAGCTTCAGTGCCACCATGCCTCATGGGCTCACTGCACCCCAGCTCAGACCAGACCACTCATTCCCCCCCCACTTAGTATTTTTTTTTTCCCACTTAGTACTTCTTGCAGGTCATTCCATTTCAGAACATAAAGAGGTGCCTCATTTTTATTTATGGCTCTCCGTGAAGAAAATTGATACCATTTTGGATATATATATATATATATATATATATATATATATATATATATAGAGAGAGAGAGAGAGAGAGAGAGAGAGAGAGAGAAATATTTATTGATGATGCTCAGATTATCAAGCTAGTCCCTAGGGCTACAGAAGGAACAAGCCATCTCTATGACTGTGTGTTCTGTCTGGTGGAAAACTCAGAGAGAGAATTCTGTTACAATTGAGCTTACCCCCCACTGGACTGGCACCCCTGTTAATCTTTATAAATGTTTCCATTATGTTAGCATTCATGAAGAACCATCATGTGATTCATTTTGCCAAATAGCAGAATCTGTTCAACACCTACGATGTCCACACCAGCATTTGATGGTCTGTAATATTAATGTCCTAAGTAGTCCTTTGTAAAATCACTGTAAATACCCGCAGCTCACTTGAAGGGCTGCCTGGTATTTGCTTCCTTGTCCACATTGGCTTGCTGGTGGCCTAATATCCAGCAGCCAGGATAGGAATCATTTTTTGGTTATTATGGAAATGTGTATTCTCAACAAGTGACTTAAAACTACTATTTCTGCTCTTTACTTGCATTGAGGCAGGGTAAAACCAGATGACCCCCAACGTCACTTCTGGCTTTCCTTCTATACTACCACAGTCCCTATTACTGCAAAATTATCCAGTGTGTGATTCTGAGTGACACTAAGAATTTTAGCATTCCCCAGTGTAACACGGAGTTAGGCAGTCGGGTTCTTTGTCTCACGAATTTAAGAAATGAAATCCATGGACACAGAGTGAGAGCAAAGTAACAGGATTTCTTAGAGTAAAAGAAAGCAGAGCTCCTAAAGGGGACAGCCCCAAGAGAGGAACACCCATGGGTATCTGGTAATAGGGGTCTTTAAAGGCACCTCTGACGGCCCAGTGCAGGTGATTGGTGGGGTAAGGGATGCCAGGAAGGACCAATCGAACTCTTCAAGCTCTGAGCTTATTAAGTCAATCAGAAGTGCATAATTTTGATCCCTTTAATCATTAAGAGGACGGGTCTCACCTGAGGATTATTCATGCACTTAGAGGAAGTAGGGGTCTGCTTCTTATAGTCAGCCATTGCTAGGGTAAGGGGAGGGTAACTAAGGAAGGGCTGCTAGGTTGAAGCTATGAGGAACACAGACAGGTATACTAGCTCAGAAGTCATTGTGATGAATGCTGGCACGGAGTAGCATGTCACAGGATATCTTTCAGACCCAATATCCCTGCTGAGGTTGGCATGATGTCCCCTCCTCCTGTCCTTCTCCAAGGCCCTCATCCTGGCTGCCTATCTATCTTCCTGCCTCACCAGCATCCTCTTCTTAAACTCATGAGAAATGGGATCTTGAACCTCATTTGACTCCTGCCAACATGGACCCTGCCCATGGTTGGATAATTCCAGAAATTCTTCCTACTCACTGAAGGAGGCAGTGGTGGCCCCAATCCCATGGGATGCCCCCAGAGAAGCCATTCCTGTAGAAGCCTGGGACTCCAGGGTGTGGAGTCTGGGGGAAGAGCCACCAAACAACCGGTCACAAGAACTTGCTCCCCAGTCCCGACCCAGAAGATCCTGGTTCCCAGTGGGAAGTTCAGCTAGATAAAGGACGGAATTTTTATAATAAGTGCATATAATAAAAAGGGAGTGGGGGAAATATTTGCCTCCTGAGATTAAAACAAAATTTAATATGGTGTCTTTATACCAAGGAGCCATAAATAAAAATGAGGCAGCTCTTTATGTACTGAAATGGAATGACCTGCAAGAAGTACTAAGTGGGAAAAAAAAATACTAAGTGGGGGGGAATGACGAACAGAACGATGGGTATTTATACACACCATCTGTGCAAAGGGGTAAAAAAGAATATATAGGCTTATGTTTAGCTAAACTACTGTCTCTGAAAGGTGACACAAGGAACTAATAGCTGTGTTTGCCTCTGAGGACCTGGGTAGCTGAAGGACAAGGTTGAACACAGGGACTAGGTACTTGAATTTTTAATCCATGAACTATTACCTATTCAGGGGGGAAAAAATTACATAACAATAATAAATAGTAAGCTACACAGTTTTGCTAATATAAAATTGCAGCTATATAATTATGTTACTCATATTAATATATTTATATAAGTATATACACTGATAATTTACCATAAGAGAAATATTGGAAAAGTAAATAATATAGTAGATGGGCCTGCACTGAAAGCCAGATGCTTGCTGGGTGGTGGTAGGCAAATCACTCTCCTTCACTAGCCTTTGTTTCCCTCAGGGCTAAATGGTGTCTATTATTATTGCAAAGGTTACAGGAGAGGGCGTACTAGGGCCAGCACTGCTCCAAGGGGAATTGGTGGCTGCTACAACAGCTCTGGGAATCAACTCTGTGTGTGTGTGGGGGGGGGGGGGGCTGGGCGGGGGCTGGTATGTCCAGGGATACAGGGAGGCTGGGCCAGAGGACTTGGGGGCAGCATGGTCTTCCTGGGCATGAATTGCCCCTCTGGTCATTTTGTACCCCTGAAATCCTGAAGAAGTCATCCTGTGCTTGGGCTTTCTGAAGTCCCTGGCCTCCTGTTGGCCTCTGTTCTTTTCGGCCACTGACAAGATAAACACTTTGAATGTACACAGCCCCAGACATCTTCCCAGGCCCAGTCCCTCGGGGCTCCTTGGCTGCCCTACAATTGGGAAGCCAGAGGACTCCCAATCCAGGCTGAAGAGCAGTCCTTTCCCAAGAGGGGCAGCCGGGTGCTGCACCACGTGGTTAGCCAGGGTCGCCACATCATTCCCACAGTTCTTCTTTTCAGGGATGAGAAGGTGCCAGGAATCAACTCCTGGGTCATGAAATAGGGAAGTGGTTTATTCTCTCCCACCCAACTCCCAGCCTTTGTTTTTTTTCTCTCTGGTGGATAAAACAGTCCCTGGAGGCTGAGTGACACACACAGGCTCTGACAGCAGGGAGGTCCTCTTCCGGGTACCTAGCCAGCACCAACAGGCAGCCTTGGCCTTTTCTCTTTCTTCCTGTGGCCTTGCTTTTAAAAACCAGGTTCTGTCAGGGGAAATGAAGGATTGAAAAACAGATTTCAATATAAGATTGAAATAAAAGAACACTTGTTTTTCATCTGGTCTCTGTAGATCCCCGCCCCCTACCATGCACAGTTGTTCATTTGAAACCACAAAATTAGCTGGAAAAGGGAAATAATAGTAATGTCCTCATTTAACTGTTCCTTCTCTGTAGGCATCACCGGCTGGCTCAGCCTGGCCTCTCTTAGAACCGTCAAGAGGGCCAGATTTAGAAGAAATATTACTTCAGCTCTCAAGATGGAAAAACATCTCGCCAGGAGGCAGAGACTCTGGAAAATTGCTAATAAATTGTTACTGCCTGCTATTAAAAGGATCGATAAGATAAGGCCACAAATGATGGATGGAAGAGCCTTGTGCTTTGAGTACTAATGGAGGACGTGGCGCCCAACAGCTCAGAGCAAAATCTTGCTGGAGCAGCACATGCCCATTCACCTTCAGCAAAAATCTCAGCTCATTCATTGCCCTGCAGATCAGTAGTAATTGACAGTGGTTATGAATAATTAAATCAAAAGACAGATGAACCTCAGGGATCAGGGAAATTGCCTTATTTGTGTCTGTAACGTTGATGATGCACCAACATTGCCTCTCCTATGATATTATTTATGATATTCTCATGAGGTAAAATTGGGGTAGGGGTGTGACTTCCTTGGGCTGCCCCAGACAGGAAGGAGCAAAGACATCATTGGCTCAACTTCCGGTGCAGCCCCACCCAACTGCCCTGCCCACCTGCCTGGCTGGTTCCCTTTCTTTCTGCATGTGGCCCTGAGGGAGGCAGCATGGCTCCACAGCCAGATGGACACTCAGTGGACAGGCTGTTCTATGGAATCAGACTCTCTCCCAGCATCAGACCTTCAGAGATCCAAAAGTACGACTCATTCCCTGGTGATTTTTCACCATTTCTCTCCCTCTTTTCTTTACTCTTCAGTGTCAGCTATACCAGCAGAGAGGCCTGTGGTAGGATTTCAAGCCTCCCTAAAAGGCTTGCTAGCTCAAAATTCTACTTGCCCCCTCCAGTTCTTCCAGTTCTCTGAGCCCTCCAGAATGCCTTGGTAAACCTCAACTTTCTGTCCAACCATCCCCAAACACATAGAAGGACCTGTGTTAACATTCTCAGGGATCATCCCAGAGAATCAGCTGCTTCTGCAAAGAGCAAGGGCAGGATGCATAACCCGAGTGGCTACAGTTGTGGGTTCAGGTGGGCAGAAAACTTCAGAATCTGGACATTGCTTGAGCACAGTTTGACAATATTGGGGACAGAATGACAATAGGCAAATCAGTTAGTCTCCTTGGCCATTTCTAACTTTCTTCCCAAATACCATTCAATGTTTTTCTGCTCTGGGGAGTTCTGGATTTTGTGGCTATCTATTCCAAGCTATTCCTGAGCTCAAGTCAGCTACCTTTCCTTTCTCCCAGACCAAAAGAACCAGCCTCCTTTCAGCAGGGCCTCCCGACAGCCAGTGGCTAGGCTCTACAAGCAGCCTGGGTGTTAAGGAACTAACAGTAATAATTTGGCAAGTGGCTAAGGAGGTCTGAGGGTGTGCAGTGAATGTCCTCTGCAGATGGGTTCGTGTGTTCTTTGAGCAGTTGAGCATCCAGAGGAGGGGAGGTAGCCCTTGCATAAGATAGTAATGACCCAAATCCAGGGCTGTGTCCTTAACACATTACCACTCGCCTTCTGTAGCGGCCTCAGGAAGATGCATTTCTAACAGAAGTAGTTAAGGCACCATGGCAAGAAATGGCAGGGTAATGGAGTGGGGACCAGATTGCCCCAGTACAGATGTGTCCCTCCATCTGGGACTTCCAGACTAAAACAGTTGCTCCCAAGCAGCAAAATCAGAGTCTGAACAGAGAATCACAGGCAATCAAGGGGCCTGGACTATTGGAAGAGGGACTTCAGGGATGGAAGCCACTAGGAGGGGTGGGTAACAGGTTGCAGACATAGAATTTTGCTTATTCTCACGATCTAAGCCCAGGTTTAGGAAATAGAGCTCTCCCCAGCCTGCTAGAGGTCAAGTGTAGCCTGGATTCCTACAGTGCTCACAGACTTAGGCCATGGAGCTGCCACTAACTTTAGCATCTGGCCAAGTGCAAGTTAGCAAAATACAGAGGGGAGACTGTCAAAGACAGTCCTCAGACCCTCCAACCTGGGAACTTAATTTGGTGGGGGCAGAGAGACGGTTTATCCACACTTGCCTAGAAGCAAGGCCACTTAGGTAGACAGCAAGCACAGACTCTGGCTTGATCTTGGGGACTTCCTGTCCATGTGCAGGGGCACAGATTTGTGAAGTGTTGGCTGCACAGTTTAGGAAGAGGCTTATCCTCCATATTTGGCCTGAAGGTGGCAGCTCTTCCCAGGTCTGGAGAGGGTTGGGAATTTCCTTTTCTGAAGCCCTTTAAAGTAGGCCAACTTCTCTCTCCACCTTCTGGAACATCTCCAACCTTTGAGAATTATGAAACAGCCTCAATTCTGTTTTCAGAGATTTGTTGGAAGACTTGTCCATACCACCCACTACCCCAAAACCAGAACAGGGCAGAACAGTCCCTGGCCAATACTGTAAGCCCCCCACAAGGGACTCTATGGGATTCTGGGCAGGTGTGCTCTGAGAGTCCAGTTGATACGGAAATAAATGCCCACTATGCCATTTCCTAATTGGGTAGCCTTGGCCCAGTGACTGATCCCCTGGGAATTAGAATTTCTATGATTTCATTCCTGTCCTCCTGCCCACTTGCTTTCATCACAAACAAGTCACATTGCAGGAGTCACCAGGCCAGTGGATTTGAAGGATAGGGTGGAGATATGAAGTGCTGGAAGCATTCATTATTTCAACAGAATCCTCCCAAGGTTTCCAGTGGAGACAGCAGTGGCCTCCATCTCCTACACCCTGGGCCATGAGGAGCAGTGCACACCCTGCTGGGCATGTTGGGGACTGCAGCTCCAGCCTCGGCATCCAGGCAAATTCCAGGAGGATCAACCAATGGTTAATAATTATTTTAAGCCAACACTTAACCGATGCTAACTATATGCCTGGCACTCTTCCAGGAAATTTCATCTACTTATTTGTTTAATGTTAACAATGACTCTGCACTGTTGATACCAATTTTATAGATGATGAAACTGAGATACAGAGAGGTTATACTACTTGCCTAAGGTCACGTGACCAATTCAGGGCAGCTCTGAGATTCAAAACCAAGACACTCTGTCTTGGATCAAGAGCTGAACTGTGGTCCCTCTTAAAGATACTGTCCGTATCACTGTCAACAGAGACAAAATCTTAGAAGAGAAGATTTCAGAGACCCAAGTCTGTCCCCCATAGCAGCACAGAGCTGTCACTCAGCCACCAGTGCAGAATGGATGCTCTGGGGTTTGGGTGGCAGCTAGCAAAGCAAAAGGACAGCCTGAAGTCTGGAATTGCTTATTCTCATTGTGTTAGAGCCCTCCCGAGCCCCCTCCCATGGACACTTGAGCTCAGTCATTCCATTGCAAACTCTGAAATGGTAGGGAAGGGGCAGGGGGTGGTGACAAGACAGCAAATCCTGGGGAGAATTGCAGCAGAATTAGAATAATGAATGCCAAATGCCCCGGTGGGAGCTTCATAAACATTAGAATGGAAATTAAGTTGGAGAAGAGACAACTTGGAATGGACTTTGGGGACTGCTTTTTTTCATTCAGTAGATTGCCTTTCAAAGACAAAAGTAAACACTAAATGCAAAGCAAATGTTCAAGGAAACAGGGAATCTGCCTCCCCGCTGGTAGCTTGGCTCTTCTGACTTGGCCTGCCTCTGAGGTGCCCATCAATCCTGAAGCTGGGTACCCTGGCCAAGGTGTCCCTGGCACCTCTGCAGATCCTGCGGGTGTAGCCGAGGCAAATGGGGGCAGGAGGGTTGACAAGGTCATATTTCTACATAACTAATCTTCAGCAAAGAGTTGGTGCACAAGACGCGCTGGGGATGGGGCCAGGTCAGCTATAATGCATCAGTTGAAACTATTAGAGACACTAATTGCTGCCTGAGATGATCCAAGCTCTAACTGGGGCTTTTATGAACATGCACAATTCCCAGGGTGCCTGCAGGGCTGCAGTATTCCAGATCCTCCTGCAGAGCCACAAAAGCCATTACACTAATCAGCCTGCCCTCATCCTGCCCATCCTTGTCCCTCCCCTTCCCCACCTCAGTTTGGTTCCCAGTGTCTTACAGCCTAATTATTCCTGGAGGGCTGGGGGTACATGCAGAGGTTAGACTTTCATAATTATATTAAGAGCTTTTGACAGGACCAACCTTTGTGTCTTCTATTTCTGTCTTGTTGAAATTCTACTGTGCCATGTTAATGGCTGAAATAAATGTGAGGGGAAGGATCCATCAGCTCTTTCTGGAAACAGGAGACAGTGCTGGGTATCATGTGCCCAGCACTCATGCCACCAGGAGATTTATGACTTGACTAATAGGAAGACCGCCCAGCCTCAGATGGACCGAGAAGAAGAGAATCTGTTGTCTGGCTTAGAGTGAAATTTATTGCATTCAATTTTTATCTCAATATCAAATGTCAAGGCGAAATGGGTGACCCTCTGGGACCTTCCTGTCCATGGACTGGCTCTCTGCTTGCACTTCTACTTTTGACCTGACCCCTGATAGTTTACTTTGCTGGGTATAAAAAGATTAGGACTGAGAAAGTCAAGGCCACCGATCAGAGCCTTCAGCTGGTTTGTTGGACAAGGTCCTGGCTGCCCTCCATCACCAGCCACAAGCTTCTCTGACCTGCAGGAGAGTTAACAATGTAAGAGCAGAATAACTGGCACAGCAGGACTCAAGCAAAGAGCGGGAGAGTTGGAAGCAGCATGACCTTCTCAGTGTGATGAAGGCACCACAGACAAATGGCCACCTGTTCCGGCCAAAGACTAATGATAACTAACATTATCAATTATCTCCTACATACCAGGTATTAAGTACATGATATGTATGGCTTATCTAATTTGAGCCTCATGACAACCCTATGAATTAAGCATTCTTAGAAGCTCATTTTATAGATGAAGAAGCACAGACTTAGAGAGTTTAGTGACTTGTGCAAGGCCATATGGATAGTCAGCTTCATAATTGCAATGGTATCCACAATGGAGGGCTGAACCCAGCTAAGCAGAAGCCCACCCTGTTAGCCCCTCTGTGGAATTGCTGACTAGACACTAATAATGGAGAGAGAGAGAAGGGAGGAGCGAGGAAGGTGTCAGGCAGCTGCCAACATCCCCACCCCACACTTCTCGGTACTTTCTTGAGGTCTCCAAATTTGACTTCTGACCTCCTCCACTGCTCTTCCTGGCTCTTCTCAGGGGGGTCTTCACCAGGGTTTGGTGGACTCTAGAAGCATCTCAGAGAGGAACCACAGCCCTTGACAACTTCACTTCCTGAAAGCCCATCCATTCTAGGGCATGTTCTGGGCCTGGCCACTAATTGGCATTTTACACGTTTGGGTTTGGGAAAATGAAAGTTCTGTTTTACGTGAGTCTAGTCATTCCAAGAATTTCATTGCCATATCCATATGCCTCACTCCTGAGCAGTGAATGAGTTCCTATTCGGTGCTTATAAGGCTCTAGATGAAACATGACCAAGCATCACTGGGCTTAGCCCTGCTCAGTCTGCTCTCTACAGATCCAGTTATACTTGGGCCCAAGTGACAAAGAGCCAGACTTACAGGGGTTTCAGCAGGAGAGGGCATAGCTGATGCACATCCCAAGAAGGCTTCATCTAGGCAGCTGAGGATGTTGGTCTAGTGGTTCGATGATGCTAGGACCACCTGTGCCTGGCCTTCCTTGCAAGATGCTGGTGGCACTCAGTGCACATAGCACCATTAAACCAAGAAGAAGGCAGAAAGAGGTAGAGTCGAGGGCCTCTATCCTTTTCTTCAGAAAAATGGGTGGCCCTCCCAGAAGCCCCTAATGGATTTCTGCCCCATTGGCCAGGACTGTGTCATGGGACCATAATAGGAACTGGAAAGGGGGAAATTGCCCTTTATAATGGAGATGTCATCGATAGGAAGAGGGAATATCTGTTGAATCAATCAACAAATGGCAACTGCCACAGAACCCAGAATGACCTCCTAGGCTTAGCCACTCACGACAATGACCTTAGGGTAGCAATTTAACCTGTGAAGCCTTGATGTCCTCATTTGGTAAGTGGAGGTGATAACTCCCACTCCACAAGGTTGCTCTGAGAGTTAAACAATCTCAAAAATGGAAAAGCCCCACCCTGTGCCCCAAATTAATGAATCCCAGTCTTGGCCTTGCTGTTCAGGAATTTAGTTTAGCCGCCTGGGTAAGCCTAGGTGCTCACCCCAGCTCTCTTGGGCTTCCCTTTACTCTAGGAGCCTGACTCCATTCACCTGTGCCATGAGGCTGGGTTTTTCCCTGCTGGCTTCCTGGGAGGACCAGAGAGGGTGCTGGAAAAGCTCCAAGCACAGAGGAGGTGCTCAGGAAGTGTCAAGGGAATAGGAGATGCTCTCACTTCTGGGACCTTTATCCGGGCTGCCAGGCTGTGACAAGCAGGGCCACAGTGGTGCTTCGTGTCTCTTCTGACAGACAGCCTAGAGATTTCTTTGGAATTCTTTGACAAGGTGCCTGCTTTATAAAACTGGACCACACCACAGCCTGGAGCTCAGCCACAGTCGGGAATCAGTTAAGCAAAGAGGAATGGACGCAGGCAGTCACTCGGCCCAGCTCTCAGGGGCCTGTGTCGACACAAGTGGCTGGAGATGATGGGGGTTACCAGGGGTCACACACCCCTGAAGATGCAGTGATTTACTTTATGCATCTTCCTGACGTGTGGTCTCAGGGTTTTATGGGAGAGGGGAGGCAAGCAAGCCAGATGTCTCAGGTTTCTGTATGACTCTGCCCCTCCACAAGCACTGGCTTCTGTCGGTCAGGTACACCTCACTGCCATTCTCTGTGATTTAGGAGAGAAAAGAGGGAAGACAGAGCTGTGCTTCATATCACCATAAATAGCAGCTCCATTCCTGCGGCTCTGTGAATGGCTTCTGCTGAGAGTTTATAGAATTGTTCTGCATCCTCCCCATAAAGGGGCATCCAAGCACCAAAGAGCCACCAGCCCAGGGAACAGACCCAGATTTGGGTAGCCAGATACAAACGTCAAAGCAGATGCAACTTTCTGCCGCCTCCTAGAGCCAGTATTTCTTGATTCACCAGCTGTTAAAATAGGTATTGCTGTGTTTGCATGGGGCTCATACAGGCCAGGAGCAGTTAACAGAGCCCTGCCACATCCATTCTCCCACCAACACTCACGAGAGTTGGCTGGTTATATGAGAAGTGCAGAGACGAGGAAACCAAGTTGCAAAAATTATTACACAATGTTCCTAAAGTCACAAGCAGGAAATCACAGAAGGGTCTCAAACCTAGGGCTCTTTATCTATGCCATTTTGTTTACTTCACTAGAAAATGTTGTGCCCCTGCATGGGGAAGTCCTATCGCCAATTTATGCCTTGGTATCCTCATCACGTAGATTTGTGGCTTGAAGTGTAAGATCTGGGGGTCTGAGGCTGGTGGCTTTGCTAACCTGCTCTGTGACTCTGCCCCTTCACAGGGTTTGCCATTCGGTCATCAAAATGAACGTAGACCTATGTGCCCTTCAACAGATAAAGAAAATGTGACACACACACACACACACACACACACACACACACACAATGGAATATTAGCCTTAAAGAAGAATGGAATTATGGCATTTGCCAGTAAATGGATGGAGCTGGAGAATATCATGCTAAGTGAAATAAGCCAGTCCCCCCAAAACCAAGGTCGAATGTTTTCTCTGATGTACAATGTTAACTCACAATAGGGGTGAGGGGGCAGATAGGGAAGAAGAGAGGTACTTTAGATTAGGTAGAGGGGAGTGAAGGGAGGGGAGGGGGCATAGGAGGAGTAGGAGAGAGGGTAAAATGAATCAGTCATTATTACCTTATGTAATATATAACTATACAACTGGTGGGAGTCTACATCATGTACAACCAAAAGAATGAGAAATTATACTCCATTATATATGATGTATCAAAGTGCATTCTACTGTTATGTATAACTAATTAGAACAAATTAAAAAAGGGAGGTAGACTCCCATCTGATTCAAATGTATGATATGTCAAGATCATTGTACTATCATGTGTAACTAATTAAAACAAATTTAAAAAATGGAGGTAGAGCCTGCCATTCAGCATTGTTGCCAGGCACATAATATATGCTCAATAAATTATGTCTTTTACTATTATTAATAATATCATCCTCTAGATCAGTTTTATTTCATGGATCTAGCACCAACAACCAGGATGACCCTCTTGTATTTTGTGTATTTATTTATTTATTTGAATGCAAGAGTGCAGGTACTCTTATCTTTCTCTGAGATGCCCATTCCTCCCCCTTTCCTCTCTCCATGACCCCCATTAGACATATTTATCTTCAGACTTAAACTAGGCGACAAAGGGTTGATATGTATGTGTATCAATGCAGTCAGTGTACACAAACCTCTGCAGTTGGCTGAATTCATTCTAAAAACTTTGGTTGTTTTTGTTTTTGTTTTTTTGTATTGGGGATTGAGCCCAGGGGCACTTTACCATTAAGCCACATCCTCAGCCCTTTTTTTGCATTTTTTTTTTAAAGTCAAGGTCTTGCTGAGTTGCTGACAGCCTTGCTAAGTTGCTGAGGCTGGCTTTGAACTGGTGCTCCTCCTGCCTCAGCCTCCTGAGCTGCTGACAGGCATGCACCACCAGTGAGAACACAATTGTCTAGAATACATTGTTTTTAACTTCTCCCAGCTGGCACCTGAGTTTTGTGTGCTTCCCTAAGATTTCCACTATGTTCCACCCTCAGCCCCTGATGGCCGCCACTTCTATGAGTTCAACTTTTTTATATTCCGTATGAGTGACGTCAGCAACCCTCGTGGGCCTGGCTTAGCTCATTTCACCTAGTGTTCTCTAGGTCCACCAACATTGTTGCAAATGATAGAATTTCTTTCTTTTCAAGACTGAATAGTATTGTATTTGTTGTGTATATTCCCCACTATTTCTTTACCCATTTATCTGATGTTGGACACTTAAGTTGATTCAGCATCTTGGCTATTGGGAAAAATGCTACGATGAACACAAAAGAGCGGAGATGTCTTTGACACACTAATTCTATTCCCCTTAGACCTATCCCTAGTAGATCACTGGGTCGTATGGGAGTTGTAATTGCTAATGTTTTGGAGGACCCTACATACTCTCTTCCATGACTGTGCTAATTTACACTCCCATCCACAGTGTGCAAGAGTTTCCTCCAGAGGGAATCTTTACAAACCCTGCACCCTTCTCAAGGTGAATGGGAGATAAAATTCACCTACGTCAAATCAATCATTTTTTTTTCTATCTATGCCTCCTCCCCTCTCTGAAGTTGCTTTCTCCCCAGCCCTGACACAAGACCCGAGGTGACCACTCCCAACAGGAAGCATCTTTGAGTCAGAGTCACTAGCTCCTCCTGGTTCTCATCTCTCCACTCAGTGGGGGTAGGAGATCTCAGGGCTGATGTCTAGAGGGCACAAGGTGTGGCGTGCCCTCAGATGTTTGGTTTTGTGTCCTGGTTCCCCATTTAGAGTTGTGTGTACTTGAATGAGTTACTTAACCTCTCTGAGCTTCAAGTTGCTTCTTGGTAATGTGGTATTCAGAAGGTCATAATGAGAATTGGGGGAATTAAGACAAGGAAGACATGTCTCTAACAGTTGCTAATACCTGTTACTAGTCATAGATTGTAAGGGAATCTCAGTTTCATCTACACATGATCTCAGACACTGCAGTGTGTCCTGGCCACTATCTATGGTTATCCTGGATTATGCATGTCCTTTGGGAATAAGAGCAAGGCTTTAGATACTACTCCATGAGAACTTAGGTGTTTTCTGAGGCCCTGATATGGTTTCGCTCACCCAGAATAAAGCAAGAGCCAGGACTGAGGTCAGATGACCTCATCCTCAGGTTGATCTTCATTGGCCACCTTAAGATTTTTCAATTTTGGCAAGTCCCAGTCCTCTCAAGATATGAGTCATAGGCAACTTAGTCTGGGTGTGTGTTGTACTTAAATGAAGCAGCTTATGACGTGGGCATCCAACTTCTGTAATCTGTTCTAAATTTAAGTATGTAAAATGTCAAGTCATCTCACTATTTTGCTTGGGTGAAAAAAAAGATTTAAACTTATGGCTGGAAGTTATAAGAACTCGTGCTTCATTTCAAATCCTGGCAGGTCCCACAATAAGTGACCAGTAAGTTACCTGAGTGACCCAATCATGATAAGGTCAGAGCACTGATGCCCAGGGGATCATGGCAATGAGAGCCACACCCTCCCTCCTGCTGGATGGGGTGGGGGAGATCTTGAGCTCCACTGAGTCTGCCACTGCCTTGGCTCCCACCTAGGTTGCCCCATCTCTGTCCTCTGTGCTCCTCCCGACAGAGCTCTGCACAGAGGACTGCCACTGGGCAACTCCAAGTTTAAGAGCTTAGGCGCTCCTTGGAGATCTGGGCTGCTGAATCCTCCAAGCCCCCAGCCCCTTGGCCCTGGGGCAGACAGAAGTTCCTTGCTCCACCTGCAAGGACACCTGAATTTAGTGTTGAGGCCTAAGGGATGGCACCTGGCTTTGATATCCCAAATCACTTTCAAATGTCCCTGGATGCCTGCCCCTTGAAGGAGTCAAGTCAAATATCCATCTCTTTGTTCTTAGGTAAGAGTCTTTACTAACAATGCCATTTCCTATCACAGGCCTGATAACCGAAACCCCTTCTCCAAACAAGCAAAGGAAAGGCCACTTTTCATTCATTTTCTAACCAGGTCTGCTTACACCCTGTGTCTGGGATACCTAAGAAAGCTTATTTCCTTTTTTTGTAAATTAGAGTTAAATGGCAGAGCTTTGTGGTGTGTCTGGTACTTCCCCACAGCCTGATGGTGCTGGAGATCACAAATTGTCAAACTCCACTACAGCATTTTCTCAGAGGTGAACCAAAAGCCACCCAGTCCCAATCAATCCCCTGATGGATTGCCTAGTTGCAATTCATCTCTCCATTTTAATGCTTAGTACTATACCCTCCGATAGTTTTCTTGTTTGTTTGTTTGTTTGATTATCTTCAGTCTCCAGAGCTCCAGTATACCAACTCCTTAAGTCAACCTCATCCACAGCTGTGTCTACAGAGCCCAGAATAACTAGTTGCTCAACACCCAGGGCTCCTTGCAGCTTTAACTACTATACAGGCTGAGCATTCCTAATTTAAACAACTAAAATCTGAAATGCTCCAAAATCTCAAAATTCTGAGCCACAGGTAGAGAATTCCACAAATGAACTCTTGTGAAAGGTCACGATCATAATGCAGGCACACTAAAAATATTACATAAAATTACCTTCAGGCTGTGTGTATTACATATATGTGAGGATATTTATATCAATTTTATCTTTAGACTTGGGTCCCATTATGTCTATGCAAATATTCCAGAATCCAAAAAAAAAAAAAATCTTAAATATTTCTGGTCACAAGCATTTTGGATAAAGCATATTCAACCTGTATATATGAAAGACCATAAAATAAGTGGACAACCTGAAGAGGAAGCCAGGTTCTGTGGGAGAGGAGAGAGGGATATCTACCAAGGAAAGGAAGTGACAAGGTAGAGGGTATAGGAGAGTTAGGAAGGTGGCTTCCTCTTTTCTCCATTTCTGGTTCTACAGAAATCAGCAAGAATTTCAAGTCTGAACTGAGCTTCTCAGTCCAACTTCCTCTAAAGTGAACTGCCTGATGTTCATATGATCCTCTTCCCCATTCTCCGAACTCGAGAATCCGCTCCAATGACCGGCTTGAATCCCTCCCTCCCACTGCTCCCATCGCCCACATCACTTTCTGCCAGGAACTGTGGGCAACAAAGGCCTCAGCAGACAACTGTCGGTGGCTTAATAAAGTCTCTGGGCCACCGAGGCCCACCCTACACTGAAGAGGGAAGTTAGAACATGGCTTTTTCACACTGAATTTCAGAGATATGAGTTAGGAAAGAATTTACACAGGGTCAGGGGGGGTGATGCCTGGGGATGATGTTCAGGAACATTGTTCAGGGACACAGAGAGGGACTGTAAGCAACATATTAGTCAGTGTGAGCTGCCATAACAAAAGAGGCTGGCTGGATTGCTTAAGCAACAGAAATTTTGTTTTATCACGATTTTAGAGGCTGGATGTTCAGGATCAAGTTGTAAGCAGGTTTGGTTTCTCCTGAGGCCTCTCTGCATGGCTTGAGGATGGCCATCTTCTCACTGTTACTCACAGGGTGCACATGCACCCTGGTGTCTGTATAGTTGGCCTTCTGTGCTCTTGGATTCATCATCCACAGAGCCAATAACCGTAGATTGAAAGTATTCAGTAGAAAAAAAAACATCACATCTGTACTGAACCTGTACAGACTTGATTTATTTTCACTGTTTTCTAAATGAAATAGTATAACAATTGCTTATAGAGCATGTATGTTAGATTAGGTCGTATGGCATCTGGAGACAATTTCAAGTATTCAGGAGAATGTGCATATGTTACATGAAAAAACTGCACCATTTTCTTTCTTTTATTTTAATTTTTTTTGTTTGTTTAGGAATTGAACTCAGGGTATTTTACCGCTGAGCCACATCTGTAGCTCTGTTTATTTATTTATTCACTTATTTATGAAACGGTCTCATTAAGTTGCTTGGGTCCTTGCTAAGTTGCTGAGTCTGGCCTCAAACTTGCAAACCTCCTTCCTCGGCTCCTGAGTCCCTGGGATTACCGGTGTGCACCACCACCCTAGAAATACTACACTATTTTCTATGAGGGCCTTGAGCGTCCTCAGATTTTGGTGTCTGTGGGGTCCTGGAACCACTGTTTTTATCTTCCACGGATGGGTTCTCAAAACTGAGGCCCTGATGGAGTTGTCCTCTCGTTTCTAATTATAATGAGGAAACACTGAGTCTACATGATTTTGAAGAGGTAAATTGCCTCAAAAGGATAAAATTCTTATTTCTTCTAAAAGATTTCAATCGAGAAAGGGACCTAATTTTATGAAATCACATCATATAATGGATTTTTGCTATGATGGAGACAAAATCTGACTAATGGCAATAAAAATGCAGGCTGACTTTAAGCCACACAATTTCCATCCTCATCCTCCAGGTAGTTTGTCCAAAGAACTCACAAGTCATCTGGCAGGTGGTGTATCATTTTTGAATAGTAGCAAAATGAGATTGTCTTAGTACCAGTCACCTGCTGGGGCGGGGCTCTCCTTCCCGTGTGCACTCCCTCACCTACCCTTCAGCTGGTCTAAACCTCCCAGACGGCAGTAGCCTATCTCAGTCACCTTTGGGTGGTGCCCAGAAAATATAGACACACTTGGGTGAGAATTAATGAGGCCTTTTGTCCAGGACAACCTTGCTAGCTGTCTGCATAGGTCAGCAGGTACCAGCCTGTGTGTATACTGGTGAGAGATGTAGATTCATCTACCCAGGGCTACACATTTATGGCCACCAATTGTGTTAATGCAGACAGCTCACAGAATTACATGCTGGCTTCTTAAAAAGTATACAACTACTATTTATTAATTGTACATGAAAATCCAGAAATGCAGATAAGCAAAAAAAAAAATCAATTATGACTCTTCAACACAGAGAAAGCCACTGAAAATATTCTGTCATACAATAGAATGTATTTTTTTTCCTAAGCACATTTCTATTTAAGTGTGCAAATAGGGTTCCATTTCACATAGTTAAAACTCCAACACAGAAACACACAAGAATAGAAAGTTCCTGTGCCCTTTACCTCATCTATTCAGGCTCTGTCCACAGATCATCCCCTGTGGACCTGGTAGCAGGACTCTTTCTGACTTTGAAGCCACATTTACATACACACGCACATACACGTGCACACACACACACACACACACGTATGGATGTGTATGTGGTGCTTTTGTCTGCAAGATATACCATGGTCTTATGTACCATGAAGAAAGAGAAAAACACTGCCAATGAATCCATGATGTCATTGATTTTAAGATGCTTCTAGATTTTTCACTTAAATGTTCAAAGTGGGAAAAGAAAGCATCTTAAAATCAATGCAAAATGTTTAAAAAAAACATAAATAGGACCTTGTATTGTTTTGTCTTCTTTTTCTCTTTTCTCATTTAATGACTTGTCTGAAAAGTTTTCTGTGTCACTTTTTGTCTCTTTAAAGCTCTATGACCACTTTGGGTTATTTTTTTTTAAGTTGTAGAGAACATTATTGTACATAAAAGTACCCTTTTATTCAAAAGTGAGGAAAAAAATCAAACACACTGAAAATAAACATACTAAAAGTAAAGACCTGTATAGACACAAATAAATTTTTTAAGTTGTGTCATATTTACCTCTCATTTTTTAAATTAAGGGAAAACTACATGCTTTGTGTCATTTTTCTCTTTTTTCCTGGGATAACTGCTTTCCTGAGGTGGGTGCTCATCCTTTCCCTCTGTGATTTACATACTTCAGCTACAGGTGCAGGTACCCACCCATAGCAACCATGTTTTGTTTTGTTAATTTACATGAATAATGTGTATTGCACATACTGCTCCACTTTATACTTAACGATGTACCGGTGTATGGAATATGTAGTTCATTCTTTTTCTAATTATTTGTAGTCTTCCTGGGCTCCAACTACAAGTGAGAGTGAACTCCAGGCATCCAAATGCTTGATCAAAGGGCATGTGCAAGGACAATTGTGTTAGACGTTGCATGGTGCCCTCCCTTGGGGGACTGCAATCTGCACACCCCCCCGCCCCATACCAGGTGTGAAAAGATCACAACCTCACTGGCTGCTAACATTACCAATCATTTTTAAATCTGTCACACCTTATTAACACAGAATAGACGTTTTTCATGAAGGCTTGTCAAGGTTAACATTTTTGATGTGCCTCTTGACCTTCTATGTTCTTCTGTAAATTGTCTGTTTCTGTCATTTGATTGATCTCTTTTCCCTTTCAGATTACCCTTTTAAAAAGTCACCTTCTTATTGATCTCTATATTTTTATATAGCATAAATAATATTCTCCTACTTGGCAAATATATCCTCAACTAAAGAAGTTTTTCAATTTTATATTGTTTTAGTCAGATTTTATCATCACTGTGAACAAAAGACCTGACAAGAACAACATAGAGGAAGAAAAGTTTATTTGGAGCCCACAGTCTCAGAGGTCTCAGTCCACAGACGCTGATTTCCATTGCTCTGGGCCTAAGGTGAGGCAGGACAACATGTCTGAAGGGCATGGAGAAGGAAAGCAGCTCAGGACATGGCAATCAGGAAACAGAGAGAGCTCTGCTCACCAGCGACAAAGTATGCACCCCAAAGGCACACCCCTGACCTGCCTCTTCTAACAACTCCCACCTGCCTGTAGTTCACCACCCAGTTAATCCTTATCAGTGGATGAATGCACTGATTAGGTTAAGGCTCTCATAACCTGATCATTTCACCTCTAAACTTTCTTGGGTTGTCTTACATATGAGCTTTTGGGGGACACCTCATATTTGAACCATAACATGTATGTTCAGACCTACAGTCTTTTTCTTTCTGGGTGCTTCTGTCCTCCCCAGGAAGGCCCTTCTTATCTCAAGAATACGTAGAGATGTTCTATTACTTCTCTGAGTTGGAGTTTTTTGGTTTTGTTTTCATCTCCCTATTTAATCCATCTGAGATTTGTATTTGTGTTTGGGGTGATAGGATCCCGTTTCACTTCTTCCCCTTCTGAATATTCTTCATTGCTTCTTATGACCTCTTTGGCTGCCTTGGAAAGCCATGCCTAGACACCCATCCGCCCTGGACTCCCGAGGTCAGCAGTAGGACTGTTCCCTTACAGCTGCAGAACTTGTGGGGATTTTTTTTTCAAGCAGAAAAAGTGCAAGTGAAACCAACCACAAAAGTTGCATTGATGCACACATGAGCAGCTTGCTGCTTTTCTTCCAGAAGATGCTCTGACCACAGCTCTTTTCCTCCCAAATTTGTTTCCTTCCAATTTCAGAAGGAATTACACAGATTTGTTCTATACTCTGAACCCTGAGAATTATCGAATAAGATACAGCCCCTGCTGGCAAATGGCTTCCAGTCCAATGGGAAAACCAATTCATTCATCTATGATTAACACGTAGATGTAAGGACATGCAGATGAGGGAAATAAACACGGGGGCAGTGGATATCCATGCTCTATGAGCACCCGATGACTGCCGTCTCCCTTCCAGTTCCCAAGAGGGTAAGATGGTGTCATTCTCATTTTTATTAGCTTGGTACAAAGTTGGATCTTGCTGGATGTTAATTGAATGGATGAAACAGTAGGCAGCATCAGAACTTACAGAGCGATCTTCAGGGTTAATAAAGGTCAGAGGATGTTGCCCAGAGGGGATAATACAGGCCCTCAGGATTTGGAGAGATGAACATGGCAGGAGGGCCTGCCAGGCTCCTCAGCCCTAGGGATCAACTCCCTGATAACCAATTTCTCTGTTCTCACATATTAGTTCTGGTTTTCTGGGAGGAAATTGAAAAGCTGCAAACCTGGTGTTGATCTCTCTTAATCATCCTCTTTCAAATGCTCCTGGAAATCCGCCACTTTTCAGCCCAGTGGAAAGCAGGGGCTGGGGGCCACTCCCTGGGTCTCTCCTCTGCCCCGCCTGTGCCAGGGATGCTTCTGCTGCAGGGCCTTTGCTCCCAGTGCAGGGCTCCGCCCAAACCACCTCATCCATCTTCCAGGACAGAAGCCGAGCCCAGCCACGCCTCTCACAGCCAGATCCACAAGCACCAAGTTTTCTACCCACGCACACAAGGGATCCAGCAGACCCTGAAGAAGCTGACCCTTCAAGTCAGCACCAAGGGGGACAAAGAAAAGATGTGGAGGACCAAAACCAAACCAACAAACAATGCACCTCAACCTGCAGATTCAGAACCACCTGAATTTTCCTGCTGTATCCCCTGGGGCATTGGGACCCGGGGAAATGGGGAGGGCAGAGTGACCTGGGCAGGGAGAAAACAGGTTCTGAGGAGCAGGTCCGGGTCTAGTCCAGGTCACAACAGGATGGAGGCCCTCCTTGCCTGGCAGGGCGGGGGATGTTTGTTGGAGGCTGCAGGGGAAGAGGAGGTCTCCCGTCTCTTCAGATGGGATCCTCACCTCCTGCTCCACTGGGAAAGGTCCCATTTGCAAAGCAACCTTCCTAATTGTTTTGTTGTAAGTTAGAACTTGTGGAGTGGCTTTGACAAACTACTGCCCCTCCTGTGTTGGGACTTCTCTTGATTATGCGAGATGAGGGGCCAATATTGGTTATTGCTGCTGATACTTTCTGCTCTGGGGATGTCTCCGTAGCTCCGAGATCTTGTTCCCCACTCTTCTGTGACAAGCAGGACCCCAGCTCTTCCTTTCTAGGCAACACCAGTTACCAACAACCAACTCCTCTACACTGGATTCAGGCTGGAAGACAGGGATGCTGCTCACAAGTAGCCTAGGGGTAGTTTGGCGACCTTGAAGACTGCAAAGAATTCACTTCTGCACTGGACCTAAGCATGCCTGAACTAAATATAATTGGAAATTATCTTTTCACAGCTCAGCTGTGGCCACCATCCAGAGCCTGTCATCCCATTTTGGAATTTAAGATTGGGGGAGAAATTGAAAGCTAACGTATATCTGAATGCATCCTGGCCTTCTCAGAATGGAGGGTGATTCTGTCCCCTTGGCCTCCTGCCAGACTTCTCCCATCTCAGTGTTCCAGAGATTCAGGGATGCGTTCACCCCAACCCTTGTTCTCCTCTTGGGTCTGCTCAGGTCTTCTCAAACCTCAGGGTCTTTTGAAGGCTACAGAACAAAGTCTTTAACAAGCCCTGAGACTAGTACTCATTCCTGAGTAGGAGCTTGGTTACCTGCTGGGATTGGCTGTAAAGAAAGCTTCACTTCCTTCCCATGTCCCATAACAAGGGGAAGAAATGCTAATTCACTTGGTCTTTATGAAGGACCTCTTCCAGGTCAGGCATCCCCTAATACATTGGACAAATACTTTTGCCCTTGTACAGCTTATATTATATCAGAGATGGCAATGGGGACAATAAACAAATATTAGGAACAAATTGAAATAAGCTAGCACACATTAATCTTTTAAGAGATTTTTGAACCACCTTGACATACCCTTAATTTAAAATATATATGCTTTCTCCTAGTGGCAATTTAATTCAGACCATAACGATTGCTCTTGTCTTCTGAGGCAACAAAGGCTGGTCATAGAGTTCTGCAGAGATGTACTTAATCTTCTATTTAAAAACCCAAGGGTAGAAGAGCAGGTCCAGGAAAGCCTTCTGACGTGCCAGGGTAATGTGAAAACAGTCAACCTTATCCAAAAGCATGATTGAATTTTACAAATCTGAAACTAAAGAGGATGCAAGTAGAATAGTCATTGCATGCTAAGTCAATAAGGGCTGGTTCCAAAACTGTAAAAGCAAACAATTGACCCTGTATAAAACATGGAGAGAAGAAGCTATCTTGGCAGATAGCTCCCTTGCAGCCATCTTTCCCAAACAACAGATAGTGTTTTGGTGTCAGGGTTCCCTAGGAAAGAAGGTAAATGCTTCTTAAACCAACAAATCCTGTGCCCTGAGAGCTAAATGCCCTCTAGAACCTGCATTTACCCTAGAGATTCACACACGAATGTGCACATGTACCAGTATGTGCACCCGCCATTTTAAATTTCCTTTGAATCTCTATTCTGTAGGAGAACTCAATTTTGAGGTTAGAGATGTTGCCTGCCATGGAACAACCCAGCTCTGAGTCTTCGCTTAGCTGGTGCTTGTTGTCCATTGGAGTCAGTTTATGTGTCACCTCCTCCTTTCTGGACAAGTCTAGGATATTCCCTTCATCCCACACTCCCCACTCTCCCTGTTGCTTCCTTTTAGAAAACAAGGAAGAACTAAATATAATGTATTCAGTTTTATCTGAACTAAATATAATTGGAAATTATCTTTTCACTCGTTCATTTCTTTGCTCTCTTGTTTATTGAATGTCTGCCTCCACTAGAAGATAAGCTCCATGGGAACAGAAAGCTTATCTTGCTTTCCCTCTCTCCCTGGCTCCTAAAACAGAGTCTGGCAAGACAAAGTGCTCAGTAAGTATTTGCTGAATGGATGAATGAGGATCTGCGTCAGGTCTGATTTAACAGCAGCTTTGATTTTGCTGCCACCTTGGGCAGCCATCTTCTTTCTCTTCCTATTTTCCACACTCCACTGTTCGGCCAGCACCTTGGTGTCTCCCTCCTCAGTCTGGCTTCATAATTGCCAGCCCCACTGCTTCCCCCCAAAGCAGCTCTCTTGAAGGCCAACCACGCCTCCTTTGAGGTCAGACACAAGGGCCTTTCTCAGCCACAGCTTCTTGGACTTATCTCTCATTTGGTTACTGAGGAGCCTTTCTGAGATGCTTCCCACGTGAACCCAGTCCACACTGAGCCCTTTGCTTTTCCATGTGTTTTAGTTTTGCTTTCTCAACTCTGTGTACTTCCTACTTCCCTAAGAATGAGAGTGTTCCTTGAGGTTTTATCCCTAGAGCTTTGCTCTTGCTTCTCTCTCCTCTTCATATCAAGAAGTATACCTGCCACTCTGGTAGGATCATCTCTCACAGGAAGGACACCCATGATTTGCAAATGGCCTTTCTTTTGCTCTGGGCACATGTGTAGGATTCTTTTACTGCATTTACCAGATCTTAGAACTGATCAAGCAACATGCTTTAGCCAATGGCACATGAGAAATGTGTTCAATGTCACTTCTGGGACGAAGTGGTTTGAGCCAGTGCTTGGTGTGCCCCATTCTCCTTTCCTGATCTTTGTAATCACTAAGAATTTGTCCAGATGGAGCCTCCACTAAACTGAGTAGAATGCACAGTTTGCCCACCAACTGCAAATACCAGGGATCATGAGTTGCAATCAACACCATTTGTCTCTAGCCACTGAGATGTTAGTGCAGCTGGGTATTGTGATAGAGGACAGTCTGTCCCCACAGATGCAGCACCTTGCTCTGACATTTTTCTGAAGTTCAAGTTCTACCTCTCCAGCTGCCTTCCAGATTTCTCTCTGGACTTCATTACAGAAGTGTATCTGTATCTACCCTCTGTGTACCTATCTTCTATCTACAGCTATTCTACATCCAGATATCTAATTAAACATTATTGCTGTGTCTGTGGAGTGTCTCTGAAACAGATTAGCATTTGAATTGGTGGACTGAGTAAAGCAAATAGTCCTCCCCAGGGTGCGTCCCTGGTGAGCACCATCCAAACTGTCCTGGGCTTGACTGAAGCAAAGCAGGGGAGGAAGGCTAAATTCTGTACTCAAGCTAGGGTGTTGGCCTTCTGGTGCTCTTGGTCTGGGATTTACCATATCAGCTTCCCTGGGCTTCAGGCCTTCAGTGTTGGACTGGAGCTTACCTCTGACTTTTCTAATTCTCCAGCGTGTAGATGGAAAATCATGGAACATATCAAGTTCCATTATTATATCAATCCTCTTCTTATAATAAATCTCATTTTCTATTCACAGAATATATGTATTCTGTTGGCTCTTTTTTTCACGAAAGAACTCTGACTAATGAACAGCCTGAGCCTGTTAACTTCTGATGCTCTTAGATCTAATTCCATGTCTTTGGAATGCTTTTCTTTCCAAATATTCCTGTCAAAACCTAAATTCACCTTCAAAATCCTAGGGAGATGTCAATGTCTTTGCAAAAGCTTCTCTGACCAGGCTGATTAAAAGTGACTTCACAGTACTCTGTTACTTGCTTCTCCCTGTCACAGTGATTTCTGCAAAAGCCTCATGTGTCCTAGACAGAGAGCTTTTCTACACAAAGCCACCGTATCCTGAATATCTTTGATTCACCCAGAGAACAAAGTGGCTAATGTTTCATTGTTTTTCCATAAACATGAGTCAAGTGAAGACACACTAGAACATGACCTCAATTCATAGAAAAGTCATGAGTAAGCAAAGATAATTCATGTGAGAATTTCACATTTTTGATGAAATACAGGGCTATTTCAAGGCTAGGGTTTTTTTTTTTTTTGCAGCTAATAAAATATATCTACTCTTGGGTTTTGAAATTTTCATTTTCTCTGAATTAGAGATGTGATGTTGCTGATAATAAGCACCTGAATACTGGAAACATCTGTAGTTCTCCATCATTAGCTTTTCCCAGTATAGTACATTAAAGAAATACTGCCAGACCCCAATGGTATACTTAGAGCTGTTTATTTACAGTGTTGTTAGTAACAGAAGTCCTCCAAGCTCCCTGCTATCGTTTCTTCTAGGAGAAAAAACATCTCAATTAATGTAATGCTCCTTTATGACCTTCTTGCTCTTAGACAACAGCTTCCAGCCCTATTCATCTCACCCTGGGAATACGAATGGCAAAATTTTGTAAAGTAATGAGTTACCATGGAGCTGATGAGTCTCTGAAGGTGGGAAATATAAACACAGATAAGCATTAACATGAACTTGCTCTGACAACTCTCCTCATCAGTGGTTCTTCAAGTGTGGTCCCAGACCAGCAGTATCAGCATCACCTGGGCACTTATTGGAAATGGAATTTCTGGGACCCTTCCTCAACTGAATGTATCAGAAACTCTGGCATGGGGCCAGACTCTTGTGCTTCATGGTGAGTCTGATGATGCACATTCAAGTTTGATAAGCTCTGCTCTATAGCATTCTCTTAAAATCCAAAGTTAGGAGAACTAACTTCCTGTATTCGATAATGGTCAGAAAATGTGTGTGGGCTTCCAGTTGCTCATCCATGTCTAATATATTATGCCTCCTCCTGGGCTGACACAGTGTTCAGATTTGATGAAAGCATTGGTGTCATGGTTTGACAAATATTCTGAACTATTAACTGTATTACATTTTTAGCTTGTCTCTTTTGGTTAAATAAATAGAGACCCACTCACGTAAGCTAGCTTGAGTGATGAGAGTGTTTACTGTGAGGAATAACATGAAATGATTGGGAGCATCTCTGGATATCTAAGAGGAGGAGATCTAAAATTAGGCTGGACCTCACACAGTCTGCAGCTGAAGGATGGTCCTGGATTCAAGATGGGGCTAAACATTTTGACAGAGCTTTCACAAAATACTAAGATTATGATGTAATTACAATTTTATATATCTGATTTTTTTTGTCCTCTATCACTTAGCTTCATCTGTTGAATCATGTTTCTAATCCTCCATAATTATGGGCCATGGGGCTAATTCTTTCAATGAAAGAGTCTAGTTTATCTTTTGGGTGCTATGCTATTAGCATTTGTGTTCATAGTCAAATAGTTTAACAACAGACACAGAACAGATATCAATGAATCCCAATGGGGAATTAACTGAGTACAACTCACTAACCAATCAGAATGGGGAATTGAGCACAACAGGATGTTGACTAATTAGATGTGCATCTTGCGTGCCATGCCAAGGCATCTTTTCTAAATACTGTGCTGTGTAGTGTTTCTCTTAAGAAGGGAGAGTGAGCACAGAAAAAGAGATCCACAGAAGCAGAAACTTTTGAGTTTTTGCTTAATATGATATTCACAGAGTTCAACACCATGCCTTAGGAGTGAGGTCTATGGTATAAAAGTAAGTTCAAAACTTAAATAGACCTGCCCTATCTATCAAAGAATGATACAAGCCTGACACAACCAAAAGAAAAATCTTAAAAGCAGTCATGTATTTTTAAAGTTACAGAAAAGGAAACAAGTGCACAAGTAATGGATGGCTTCTCATCTGAGATAATGGTGCTGGAAGTCAATGAAATGACACCTTTAAAGTTCTGCAATGGTGGGGAAAAAAACCCACTAATTCCTGATCCATTAAAAATATATACTTCAAAAATTTGGGTGTAGTAAGGATATTTTCAGAACAACAAGCCCAGAGAATTTGTTGGCAACAGATCTGCGCTATAAGAAACATTAACAGAAATTCTTCAAACTGAAAAGAAATGATACCTGACAAAAACATGAATATGTAGGAAAGAATGAATGAACCAGAAAAAGTAAATGTTATTATAAATATAAAAGAATATTTTTCCTATTTTCTTTAAAATGCAAGTGGGTCTTTATTATTATTTTAAAATAATGTATTGCATTATGGCATAATATTACTTACATAGGCAAACTAAATTATAAAATATTAAAAGGAATAGGCAGGATAAACAGAATTTTGCTGTTGTAACATTCTTATATTTTACACAAACAAGTAAAATGTTAACTCTAAGTTGGCAGCAATAAGCTGAGCATCTATTTTATAAACTATCTAGAAAAACCAACAAAATTATGCAAAGCAAATTGAGGAATGAAAATGGAATACTAAAAGAAAATATTAATTCAGAAGACAGGAAAAGAGGAATGGAAAAACAAAAGCAGACTAGGAAAACTTGGAAATGAATACCATGATGTTAAACTTAACTCAAGCCATATTCACAATTACATTAAATGTAAATAAATTAAATATTCCAATTAGAAGGCAGAAACTACCAGACTAGATTATAAAGCAGAAGTCAAATATATACTGTTGAAGAGAGATGGATGGAGACACCATTTAAATAAATGGGCACAAAAGTTCAGAGCAAGAGGATGGAAACAGTAAGCACACATATGGCGCGTCAACAGGAAGTGGTCATCCAGAGAAGGAATATTACCAGTGGGAAAATGAGAACATAAAGTAATAAATGGTTCAGTCAGGAAGATATAATAATAATATATTTTAGCAGTTAATAACAGCAGTTCAGAATACTTGAAGAAAAATACTGCTCCCTGTTGGTGTGGCCTGTTTATTCTCAAGCTCTCTCTACCCTAGGCTTCAAGACCTCTTCCAAGCCATGACCCCTTTCCTTGACATTCAAGACACACTTAGCTCTCCAGGAAGACACCAGATCTAATGTAATAAAAGAAGCCCTCAAGCATTTGCTTTTATCTCCATTCTGTTTCTGGTTCTCAGCCATGTTCCCCAGTTCAGCTGCCTTACTCAAGAGAACAGACAAAACTGTAGTTAGGAATAGGATGATTTGTGACATTTTCTCTCCTGGTTCTCTCTCTCCACTCCCCTGTCTCACCCCCAAACCACCAAAGATTTGGAGTTTTTGTATTTTCATATTTGCTTGTTTGATTTTTTTAAAAGTGTGTCATGAACAATATACTTAAGCTTTGTGCATGTTAGCACACAAATTAGCATGCAAAGTTCTGTAAGGAAGCAAGAATAAGCTAAGTAACATATATCCCTCTCAGCCTCCAATATTTCTCCAGCAAGAGCTTAAGATCTGCTATGGAAGGCTTGCTATCCCATCAGACACAATTTCCTACTGTCCTGCTGTTCCTTACTGCCCAGACAGGGCCCAAGTGGTCAGTGGGTGAAGGTTTTGGACTTCAATGTATTGTCAGGGTCTCACGGTAGTCCGCGGGGGATTCTGCAGTCCCTGGAAATCTCTAGCCAGACCTATGACACAGGAAGCCCAGACTCTGAAGATGTAAATTGGAGCAGAACCTGACCTATTCCTTGGTTACAAAAAAACAGAGAAGCTGTGCGGTAAGGAACGCAAGGTTCTACCCAAGGGAATTCTGTAGTCACCCTTCTCCCATCCAGGGTCATCCCCCAGGGGCCTTCTCTCCCATTCCTAGAGTTCTGGAGGCAGAGTCAGCCCATCTAGAGTTCACCACTCCCAGGACATTTCTAAAGCCCCACTTTGGATGAATGCCAGATTCCATCTACCAGCTGCTGCTCTCTGTGAAGCCCCTGAGCTGCCTTGCTTCTTGGAATTGACTCCTCGCTGGGGTGTCTAGGTAGCCCTGGGCAGTGACCTGGGGTGCCCATAGGGTACATTCCTCTCCAGGGAAGGCCTACTGTGAGGGAGCTGAGCAGAACACCTCCAGATTCAGCAGAGGATGCCCTGGCTCAGTCTTAATGTCCAGAGGGGACTCTGCCTCCTCAGGAGGACTGGAGCCTTTTATGAAAAAGACCAGCAAAGATCACAAAGTTCTTCAAGAAGTTCACAGCCACTGAGCATGCTCTTAACCGTTGGCACTTGTGAACTCTTAATTTATTCTGCGCCTGGTACCCTAGGTTTGTTACATCATTGGATTCTGTCCTCACGGAGCCCAGGGAGTAAGTAGCTTTACCAATCCTACTTTACAGATGTGAGCAGTGAGACTCAGAGTATAAAGGACATTGTCAATGCTCAACGGTACATACGTGGCCATCCAGGGAGAAACCAATGTAGCACACTTCTTTATAAAACAAAACAGCCAAAAAAACCCAATAAAACCTAGTATGTGAAGTAGAAAATAGTCACTTGCACACTTGGGAGTTAGTCACTATTTCTTTTTACTGTCCTGACGGTCAGGAAAATGGATACTGATCATTAACAGATATGAGTTTTAATGGATGCGCTCAAAAGTTTGGGGAATTAAAATGAGTCGGTGATAAGAGTGGCCATGGCCAAGAAGGCATAGAAGAATCTAGGGGTAAAATCAAATTATCATTCTGTGATTCCAATGAGAAGGATAGGGGAAGGCAGGAAAAAATAAATAAATGAAGAAAGAGAAGGAGAGGGGGAGGAAGAGGGGGAGAAAAAGTAAACATTTATATAAATACAGCCCAAGCCGAAAGTAGTCTCCTATGGAGATACCACTGATGAACTCAGATCTCAAAAACTGGTTAAGAGGATAGGAGGAGGGGCCTTGGCCCACAAATGGATGAACAGCAGGCACATACCTGCCTGTAGAAGAGCTGCTGGAGGCCTAAGGCTAGAGGTCAGCTAGGCGGAGAAAACACTGAAGAGGATGAAAGGGACCTTTTAGCTCCTCTGGGTCTGAGGAAGGGGCAGAGGCCTTCTGCTGCTGCCCAGAGGTAACAACGAGAAAAATGCTAAGGCATTTCCTAGTTCTCTCTTATTTCTCTTGTGTGCAACCAGACGCCAGGGAGCTTCAATTAAAAACAGTAAAGCTCACTGTACTAAAAAGCAAGGGCAGAAGCTCATGATAAAAAAAGAGCTGCCATCATCAGTGGTGCCCATTTTATGTCCAACCTATATGTACGCTCTCCTGAAATTCCAACAGTAACTCCGAAAAGTAGGTTTAACTATAACCAGCGACCTCTCTATTCCTCCCTCCCCTCTCCTAACCACACCCCCACTTTTTGTTAGCACTGAGATTTCTCTATGAGGAAAATATGAACATTATTTGAGAAAGACCCTAGTGAATTCCCCAAGGATGAAGTGAGTTAGTTGAAGGTCAGGTAAAGAGGCTCACAAATGATTAGATAACCCAATTTTACTTTCAGAAGACTTAGGTTTGCCTCTGAATATGTCCCTTCTCAGATGAGGGAACTTGGTCACATTATTTAAACTATTTTAACTACAATATTCTTATCTGCAAGATAAAGATGAAAAATATACACCTTATAAGGCAGTCATAAAACTAACTTAGATCTCATGACAGGATACATTATTGATATCAATTAATTTTGCAGGTAGAGAGATAGAAGATTTTTGATCTTGGCCCTATTTTATTCAACATTTTGGGGATGTGGATAAAGATAAAGAGACTCCTTTAGCAGATTTGCAGGAGAAGCAGGACTGGCAGTGAAGATAATACTTTTGATTAGTCTTAAGATATCACATAATTCCAAGGAATGTCAAGGTTAGGACAGCCATAATGATCCTAGCAGGTTGGAATATTGGGCAACATCTACAAGGAAAAAAATTAGCAAGAATGTGTGCTTCTTTAATTACATTAAAAATGTAATTCCACAAAGACAGAATAAGGAAACAGCTCCCTTGAAGGATCGGAGACTGGTTTGACCACCAGCGCACTCTGATTGCACTGTGTGAGGTGGTTGCAGGAAAAGGCCAGGGTGCTGGGTATGGTGGTGCACACCTGGAATCCCAGCTAAGGCAAGAGCATCAAAGTTTCCAGGCCAGCCTCAGCAACTTAGGGAGACCCTGTCTCAAAATAAGAAATTCAAAGAGTTAGGGATGTAGCTCAGTGGTAAAGTGTCCCTAGGTTCAGTCCCTAGTACAAAAATAAATTTTTTTAAAAAGAAAGAAAAGGCAAGAGAATCATAGGTTGTGTCAATAGCAGACAGTCCACAGTGCTCTTCTTGGGCCAGAGCCCATCTGAAGTCATTTGCTTAGTTCTGGAGAGGACAAACAAGATAACGAGGTTTCTATGAGTGACAGGCATTAGGAGAGCCTGGAAAAGAGAAGAATAAGTAGTGGTACCTGTAGAAATAATTATGGTGACACCAACACTGCTATGTCTATACCTACAGAGAGCTTGGACGTCTGTGTTGCGCTAAGTCCCTTAGCTCCCATACTTCCTTCAATCCTCTGGATCTCATGAGTCAGGTGCCATTGTTCACCCCACTTTCCTACTGTCTAAATGAGAAAACAGACTTAGGATCAATGGCTCACTCAAGGTTATACAGCTAGTAAGTGAAGGAGCTTTTATTTGACCTCAGCATTCTTATCTAGAACCGGTACTTTCAGCCAACATGATATTGTGCTGAGCTGGGGATAATACGATAGCTCTAACTTAAAAGGTTTAAAGGACTTTCTTGTGGAAGAGGATCAGAACTTTGCTATGTGCTTTTAAAAGGTAGTGATAGTTCCAGGGAGTACAAACACTGGAAGGGAGATTAAAGCAAAGTTTTAGGAGGAAGAATAACAGATCATGGACTGGGATTTTTCTATCCACTTGCCAAGCAGAAGTTGGATGGCCAACCTTCTCGGTAGTAGTCTTGATGACCCCTGCAAGGTTGCACAATTTTATTAGACTCATGGGCAAGCGTATTAATTAGGACTCATAACCTCAAGCAGCAGGAACCCCAAGTAACTGGGCTAGAATGCATGGGTTTTCTTGGGAGAACAAGGATACAGGCTCTTCTATCACAATGGAGCCAGGAACATGAAACTTGTAGGGTTTTCTCTTTAGTTCTGGCCTCCATCTGGCTTGGTTGATATTTTTTCCTCTTATAGCAAATGAACTTTGACCACGTTATCAAGAAACACGGTCATGGGCAATCTTGTCATGCTTTTTTCCCTCTATTTAATACGTTTAATAGGTTCTGTCACTGGAGATGGACTGCTGCTTTGGTATCAAGATACAACAAAATTAAACTGAAGAAGATTGACAGATTAAGAAGATTAAGAATCTGTGCCCACTATACCACCAGTTGGGGGACAGGGGAATGGGATTAGTTAGAGTGGCCAGTCTCATGGGAATGATATGGATGGATCAAAAAGGAAACAGATGAGGGCTGGGGTTGTGGCTCAGTGGTAGGGCGCTTGCCTCACATGCATGAGGCCCTGGGTTCAATGCTCAGCACCACATAAAAATAAAGACATTGTGATAATATACAACTTTACATAGAGGATTAGGCCTTATCACTGCTCTAATTGACAAACAGGTCTCACATTAAAAAAAAGTTTAAATCAAAACTAGCTTCTCAACAAAACTCTTCATTGGTTTGGCAATTGCTCAGGATGCAGAATCCTAGTCACTTGTTGTGAGCTCATTCTTCTTACTCACACATATATTTTATGTGCTTATCACTATTTTGGACACCATACAGTAATAGAAGTAGTAGAATCATGATCCCAATCCCTCAAAATTCTTACCTCCTATTCTCTATGCTTGGAATATTCTTCATCTCACTCCTGTCTCCTGCGGTATATTCTCCTTCTGTTTAATTACTGTTCTTTTCTTTCTTTCTTTTCTTTTCTTTTTCTTTTTTTTTTTTTTTTAGGATATCAGACTTCCCTGATTAGTCTGGATTAAAACACTTTGCTGCATGCTCCTGTAACATTCTGGGGGCTTCATGTTAGGGGAGTTATGACCTTTGTAATGTTTTTCCCAGTGTTTTTCTTTGGTAGAATAAGAGCCCCATGAAGGCAAGATTATCTTTATTTTGTTCACCATTGTGCCTGGAATGATAGTGACTCAAAAAAGAGAGGGATTAAAGCAGCTTTCATTTGATAGATGTGTTTGAGTATCTATGTGTTAAGCATTGTTTTTGGCACTGAGGATACAAAATAGGAGAAAAAAATAGACACGGTCTGTGGCTGAGGGGGCTTATGTGTTAGTCAAAGTGTCGGTTTAATGATGGAAGAACAGCTCACTCAAACTTCTTATTTCCCAGGCAAGGAAATGAATGCCAGAAAGCTTAAGTGACCTGAGTCCAGCCACATGGAAAATTTGAGTGGTACTGATTTTTTGTTTGTTCAGTTATTTTTAAAATGTTTCTTTCATACTAGTTTTCAATAACATTTCAAAAATCAAAGGCAGGTGTAGGAACTTGTTTATTCAGTCTGTGAATACTGGCAGGTCACTGAGGGCATCATAAGGTGACTGAGATAAACATGTAGAACACATGATTTTTATGAGCACACAAATCCTTTTAAAGGTTAAGCCTGAAACAGGAAGATACCTTTGGTGATTTCTTACCCAACTGTGTTCTATCCTATATGAGAGTGACCATTATGTCCTTTGCTGTTTCTTGTGGAACCTTGGCAACTAGAGTCTCCAGGAAAGGGAAGGTGTTGACATCAGGGCAGCCATGTTGTTAAAGCATAGTCAGGAGCTGTGCTGAGCTGGGAGTTGCAAAACAGACTAACATGAATTTTCACTTGAGAAAGTGAAAGGGCATAAGACAGGAAAGGGGAGTTTGGTAATAGGAGTTTTCAAATAGCAAAGAAGTAGCTCACTTGAATAGAGGATGTATATTGAATAATGAAAAGTATTATAGGATGGGTGGGGGACTGGAGTAGAATTGAGTCCTTGGAAATACAGGAAATGATTGTTTTCAAGAATGGAGAGCTGGTTAAATTTAGATTTGAATTAATAATTAAATGTGGATTCAAACTACCTCTTAAGTTCAGATCTTGAAGAGGAGTCTATGGAAATTGCTGGGATCCTTTTTCCTAGTTTGAGGAACTACCCTCAAAAGTTGTGGGGGAGACTCTGTCACCTATTTATTTACACTCACACAACTAGAAGCCAGTCTCTGGACAGGTTGTTTTCTCAGGTTACCACTCTTATCTTTTCAATTAACCAGGCACCTGACCCATAGCTGAACTGACTCTTACAAACTCAAAAGCTTAAAGACAATGGCCACCTCTGCCATCTTTACCCAGGGAACTGCATGGTTCCTTGTGACTCTGCTATCAGTGTCTGGCAGGACTGACTCAGAAATCTCAGTTTGCTCATCAAATTTAGAAGTTGCTGAGTCATTTAATCAGAAAGCTCCTCAATCCAATAACAATCTTTCTAAAAAATAGCAACTTTTAATGATGTGAGCCAAGATCCTTTGGGATTTTGAAGAAAAGATATACTCTTCTGAGAGCTATTTGCTAAAACTGGCCCACTTTGGTCATGGACACGAGGGAAGGTAATGTTGTTGTCTTGAATGAGAGGCAGGTTTGGGGCCGAGCTGCAGAAGGCTTGGGGAGGTGTGGAGAGAAGAGGGTCAGAGAATGCACGGTTGTACAACATCTGTAAAGAAAATGTTTTATTTAAAGTGTTAAATACCATCACCAGAATGAATTTGATTTACATTAGTTGGTGTTTGTTACAGGACTAATCTGCCCTTTTTTTCCCCCAACTGGAATTCCCTTTACTTTAAAACATACTATGTACAGGGCAGCAATGATCACTGGCAGAGTGCTATTTACATGACTAAACCACGAGTTGAGGTGCAGACATGTGGAAATTAAAAACAAAAACAAAAACACCAACTTTTAAATAAATACTGCATAATGACACGTATGTACAAATATTCCATACAGTCATATCCTTCTTATTAAAATTAGAAATAATTTTTATAGGAATATGCACAAAAGATTATGTGAGTGCATCTTAGTATCAGGAAAATGGTAAACGTTTAATCTAAGGGATAGTATAGACACTATAGGTCTATTAAACCAATTGTTGCTGGTACACAGGTGTCTAAATTATTTCAATAAAGTTTTATTCATTCTTTTAACAACTTTACCTGGGTCCATCATAGATCTCCAAATATCAAGACACAGTCTCGGTGTATTTCATATTGCACCACATAATGAGAAGGCATTTTTAGTGATACTCATTTTAACTTTTGCACCATATCAAGCATGATAGTTTGTAATGGTCAGCACTGGATTAAAAAAAAAAAAGAAGAGGAAGAAAAGAATTTTTGTGCATGGTCTTCATTTCAACAAATGGGAGGTATGTGGATTTCAAAAGTTATTGCAAGAAATTAAAACCAATCTATAAGAATGTACTATCAAAATGTACATAAGAACCAGAAAGTATGGGTGGTTTATACATTATCCAGTGACTTTTCCTCAAAATAGGGGAACTTAAGAGAAATCTGACCTTGCAGCACCACCCAATGGTAATAACTCTCTGTGAAACCAAAGGCAGGGGTTTCGACTTTAAAGAAATTGCCTGAAGACTTTTGGTGATGGCATCAAAGAACTATTAATAGGCATATTGACTTTCTTGGAGTCACCTAAAAATTGGAGCTTTAAAATTGTTGCAAATTTATGTTTACTATATTTCTTTAGAAATATAATTTGTGAAAAATTGAATTTTACTACAGAAAAATGAATTAATAAACAGCCCTGTGTTTCAGGGCTTCAAATTTTTAGCAGTGTTTCTATTCACATAGTAAATGGAAATTGGCTAAAGAAACTGCTTTAACTAATTAAAAAACAAACAAAACCTAAGACCTTCTACAAATAATACTTTAACCCCTGTATGAATAATGCTGGTGCTAAAAACAAATTTATTAGACATTACAATGGCCACATGATTTTAGGATTTTCCTGTAAACTGAATTTTGAAGGTGAAAAAAAAATTACCATGCACTGTACAATAAATTGCAAAAGTTCTTTGTCAAATACATGCTGACTTACTTTAATGTACTCCCAAGTCATGTTGCAAAATCCTTTTCAACATGCTTGAAATAAAGAAAGCTCTTAAATAGATTTTCCCTTGAGAAATTCATAAATTCAGAAGCATCTATAGCTCTGAATCAAACATGGGTTATAAGAGAGGATCAGATCAAAAAGTTGTAATTTTTTAGAATAAGGTTCACTCTGGGAGAACAAAAATAAAATATTAAAAGAGGGAGAAGAGGAAAAGTAAGACAGAGAAGAGAAAGATGTGAAAAATTTGCACATATTGAACTCCATAAGATCTGTATATTTAACATGGAAATAAATTGAATATATTATACTTATTTGTCACATAAAGAGAATTTTACGCATCTTCTAGAAAGAATTTTCATTTGTAATGTCTGCCAAAACACAGACTATGATTAGCTTAAAGAATAAACATGGTGTGTCTTGTATCACCCTGTTGCATTCTCTCCCCTTTTTAAAACCATGCACTAGTGAAATTTATTTTTAAAAATAATATAAATTGTTGAAAATGGCTGATTTTTATTTATTTTTCTTTTTTTGCAAGTTGCAGCCCCAAGAAAATAATTTAAGTAATCAGCTAATCTGTGTCCATGCAAAAAAAGTTTCTTTAATTTCATTCAGTACAGTGTAGCCACAGAACTTTGTTTTTCAGAGTCCAACACATCTTGGCATTAGTGAATGACATGCGGCTGGAGCTACTGAGTTGGCCACTCTTCCTGCTGGACCCTGTCCAGGGGAGGGCTGACACTTTGTTCCCGACCACTTCTTTGGTGTCTTGCTTTACACCTGATGCTTCTAAGGACTTCTTTGCTCCTTGACCTGTAACATGGCTCAGAGGCTGTATAGCTCTATTTCTGTGGCATAATGGGGCTTTGGGGTCAGATAAATGAAGAAAAAGGAACAATAAAAATATAAAGGTGCCATTGAAAAGGGCTTTTGTTGCATGAAACTGACTGATTCTTTGAGATAAATCCATGGCTTCAGATTGGACCACAACTCCAGTGTGGCTGAACTCCAAACCTCTCAGTTCTTCATAGCTCTGTCCTTTCACCTGAGGGCCTTCCTTAGGGCACAATGTGTGCAACTTCCTCTGAGAACACAGGATCGCTCTGTATCCCTAGAAACGGGCTCAGAAGACACAACATTAAGCATGCAGTGTTACCAGGGTTTGCGACCTGTGGATTTTTTTCTTTTTTTTTTTTTTTCCTTTTGTAACGCTGGTTGCTGTGACAACAGTTTTACAGCTGCTATGAACGAGAGTAAGAAGGTCCGGTTGAACTTTCCAGAGATGATTGGGAAGCTCTTCTGGTCAGAGGGGCCAAGGTTGGATCTACTAGGGAGGAAGGGGGGAAGAGTTTGAACCATCCAATCACCATATTGGATAGTTCCAGTTCATCTAAAAGAATCTGGGCCACGCCCATAAAGGATTTGTGATCCATGCGGCCATAATCTCCCCAGACAATGATCTGTTGGCGAAATAAAAAGTAATGTCAGAGTAATCAAGTACATAACAAAACCTTGTAAAATACATTAAAATACTAAAATGCAATCAGTTAATGTTCTGACATCAAAGATTAAAAGAAACCATTGTATTTGATTAATGGGATAGTTGTCTTTAACTACAAGGATACAAGTTCCATTAAGAAAACTGTGCTGGAGGTTAGGATCATAAGCAGTCAGGGAGACTGGCTGATGGTGACCGGGCTTTGCACGCTTCTGATTCACTTCAAAGGGAACATCAACGTGCATAGCTTTATGGCATGGGCTATTGCTTTGAAATTTTCAAACAATTTGAGCTGTGTGGAACATAAAAGAGGGAATAGAAAAGATACAGGATAAAAGGTCTGACTCTGTGAAATGCTTTCTTATTTAAGGGATCAATGACTTAGTAAATACCTGTAAAACTTTTCCTTGAGGACTCTCTTCAAAAGATAACAGCTGCTGGTAAAGGGGCTCCAGCGTTTTTCTTGCCACTTTTGTTTTCTTCTTGGCTATGCAGACTCCATTATCTAATAGGTACACCTTTACGTAGGGTGCTGGGAAAGCAAACATAGAGGTGATGAGCCATGAACTGTGGCTGTGGCATACCTGACACAGGTGTCACCTGCAAGAACTGAAAAGGCTGGCAGAGATCCAAAGCCACTGGCCTTGCAACCCTGGGTCAAAATCATTAGATAAACAACGGATAACTGTCTGGCATTTAGAGAGGTTAGGGGATGTTGACACAGCCTGAGCATTTTTTTTCTTTTTCTTCAAATTATTTTGGTATCAACTAACTATGTAAATTTAAACATGGCATTAAATAAGGTGAGATGCTTCCAGTTCCTATCAATATTCAAGAGTGATGTCTTAGTCTTTAATTTACCAATACTTAAATTTAGTTAAAGATGCTTAAAATTCTTGTTTTACTCATCTACCTTCACAAATCACTTCTCGCCCAGAGGCATTTATTTTTTGCTGGTGTGTGAAGGTACAGAATGGGTGGGGTTTGAGATGATGTGTTTAGTTAGGAAGAGGCAGCTAATTGTGAATTCTATGGCTTAAAATTTATCTGACAAACATTTCATAAAATTATGCTCAATTATGTAAAAGTCACGATATTCTTTATGGCATAGTGAGTTGACAAGCTCTAAGACCTTTACAAACACCATCATTTTAATCATCATTACAAGGTTGTACATAGGGAATATATACTACATTTAAAAATTTCTGTAAGGATAGAGAAGTTAAGAGATTCAAAACACAAATCAGTCAGTGGAGGTGCTGAGGCTGGAATGCAAGTTTCAAATCCTTAGCAATTGTTTTATACTTCTGATTGAATGACCTCTGCACGATGTTTGTGGAGTCACTGAGCCATTTCCCATGGTTTCAAACACCTTAAATTATGACATTTCGGTATGAAGTATATGGCGTAAAGTTATAACAGTGTCTCTCTTTCTTAATATACAACAGGAAATCATACCTTAGAATATCCAGGATACATAGGATGATGCTACTATGGGGGCCTGTACCTATTTTTATTCTAATTCCAGAACACTAAGGATACTGAAGGAGAATTTTGAAGCTCCATTTAAACTAAAGAATAACATGGAACACCAGGTAGCAAAAAATCCGAACTTTGAATATACAAGTTGTGACAAAATGAATTATTTAAGGGTAGTGGTTTACATTTTGCAGTGGTTTCTAGTTATATATGTACTTATTTAACAACTTGTATATCATCTCATCAGATCAACCTATTGAACACTCTTTCAGGATGTACATACAGACTGCAATAGCCCCAAACCAGTCAGAGAATTGACTTACCTATCAGTATCTTTGATTAACTAATAACTAAGTTTTTGGCAATAAAAACAAAGCCTCTACATTGAGAAACAATGGATTATGGGTAATAATAGAAGAATCTTTTCTGGTTTTACCTGGCAGTGTCTTGGAACCTGGTTTTACAACAAGGCCACGGGCCCGAATGATTTCCACCTCCAATTGTCCCTTTTTGTCCATCATTCCTATCTGAATATCACCTAATAGTGCATGGAAAAGAAATAGACACACCTTACTGTACAAACATGGAAAGAAATGCTTTGCCAAAGATCTTGGCTTAACATCATTTCATCATTTCCCATATATTTTCTTAAACTAAAAAACATTTAATATTTTATCAATGTCTTCCTTTAAAAATCAAAAGAAATTATAATAGAAAAAAAGAAAGCTTTTTTGTGTTAAAATACAAGATAATTTATCCCTACTGATAATACTGTCAAAGACTCTATGAAATTGAGAGAAAGCAATTTTCAATAATCTAAAAGAAGAGCAATGGAATCATGAGGCAGAAATTCTTACCCATTGCAGGAGTAGCTAAAGTCTGGCGTCCCACTAGCTGAGCAGGACCAAGGCCATCAAGGAAATCACTAAACTGGCTATCGGAGGCCAAGCGGACACCAGGGAAAATCAGACTGAAGGCAAAATAACAAAAAGAATTAATTCCTCAACCTCAACTTGCTCTCAGGACCCTCCAGCTCCCTCAACATGGCGGGATACTTGGCAACATCACTTTGGTGTATATTTATTATATCCCAACACGCTACTCCACCTCCATAGCTCTTGCTCTGTATTCTCCAGATGCCCACGTGTGCCACCAGAAACTCTTGTTGCCTATATTGCAGGTTCCTGTTCCTGTGTCTTTCTCTCCCTTGGTGTGGAGGGCTGGGGCTGTGATTTCTGTCACAGATGCTCAGTACATGTCAAGCATGTATTCCACTACAGGCTTTACCATATTAATCTTCTTGGCTGAACTGAATTGTATTACTTATCACCTTTTATAGATGAGGAAACACTTCCGGGTCATTCCTATCAACATGTAAAACAACATGGTATTGTTTTTTCCATTTTACAAGAAGAAAAGAAAATATCTTCCCTGACTCCATTTTGTTCTCTTGCTATTACCCCATTTCTTTATTGAAACTCCTTGACAAAGTTGTCATTATGTGCTGTCTTCACTTTCTTTTCTTTCATTCACTTTTGAGACTCTATCTGTTGTTCATTTTCATCACTCCACCAAAACTGGATCAAAGTCACTGCAGTGGTAATTCCAGCTGTTAACACTCAGGCCTCTTTTAATTTAATGGAGTAGCAAGCTGAACACAACTGAAACACCCCTTCCTTGAAACACTATCTCTACTTAGCTTCCTGAGTCTCTAGGCTCCTGGTTTTCCTCTTTCTCACCTGTCACTCTAATCTTCTTTGCTACTGCTGTTACCAAACCCTAGAGCTCAAATCTTTCACCTCTTTTCTATATGTTTTAATTCCCTTGGTGGCTTCATCCAGTCTCATGGTTTTATTTTATTTCATTATTGTTATATATATTTTTTAGTTGTAGTTAGACACAATACCTTTATTTTATTTATTTATTTTTATGTGGTGTTGAGGATCCAACACAGTGCCTTACACGTGCTATGCAAGCACTCTACCCCTGAGGCACAACCCCAGCCCCCAGTCTCATGGTTTGAAATGCTCTTTATGCTACTATTGCCTACACTGACATCTCCACTGTGGACCTCTCAAGACACAGACCTGTATCCCAGATGCTTAGATTACCTATCTTCTGGGATGTCTAATACATACTTGAGACTGAATTTGTCCAAACTAACATCCCCAAGCCCCTTCAAAGAAATAGAAAAACTAAAGTCTAGTCCTCTCAGAGGATTCCCATTTTAATAAATGGCAGCTTCATTCTTTCAATTGCTCAGCTATGTACTCATCTTTTTTTCTTGTTCTCTGTATGGGATTGAGTCACCAATGTGACTGCAGATTGAGTCTTTAAAAGAATTAAGATAAAATGAGGTGATAAAGATAAGGCCCTAATCCAATATGACTTAGAAGAAAAGGAATAGACACCAGGGTATGAGAGAAAAGGCCATGAGAAGATACAAGGTGGCCAGTTGAAAACCAATAAGAAAGACCTCAGGAGAAACCAAACCTGTTGACACCTTGATCTTGATCTTGTTATGGCAGCTCTAGGAAACTAATATTCTCTATTTCATTATCCATATCAAATGCATCAATAAATCTTATTTGTTCACTGTCAAAACAAATCTAGAATCTGAACTCAATGATACTGCTATTCTGGTCCAAGCCACAATTATCTCTCTTCTGTTTTCAGCAGGAGCCTTCTGAATGGGCTCTCTGTTGCTGCCCCTGCTGTCAGACCAATGTACTCAAACTGAAGTCAGATAATGTCCCCTGCTCAAAATGCTCCAATGATTTCTCACCTGAGTCAGGGTAAAAACAAAGTCCTTATTATACAAAGATGATACAAGCTGTCTAAACCTCACCCCACCCCCAACCTTAATTCCTCATCTGTTACACTCTGGTCCTCACTTACAGTAATGCCCTCCCCTCTGCTGATGCCAGGCAAGCTCCAGTCCAGGCCTCAGCATTGTTGCAACCTTGAAGATTCTCCCCTCAAATATCCACCTACTCACTAACTTCCTCTCAATGTGTCCTTTTCCTTGTCTACCCTGCTAAAATCCTACCTTGACCCTTTCTCGTTTCTCATTCTAGCTTTATTTTTCTCCTTAACACTTACATTACCTAATCTACTATGCATTTTATCATTTTTCTTGCACATAAATTTTAACAATTTTTCTTAATGTCTCTCTATTAGACTGAGTTTGATGAGGGTAGGGGTTTTTGTCTGTTTTGTTCACTGTTGTATCTCACCTCCTGGAACAATGCCTATAATATTTTAAGCACTCAAAATATACTTGCTAAGCTCAATTGGTAAAAATACAGCTTAGAAAAATTAAATAACTTGCTCAAGGTTCTGTAGTGCCAAAACACCAGATGAGAACTCCATCTGATATGATGCCAAAGCCCCTGGTCTTAACCACTGATACTGACTCACTCTCACACATGACTTATGCCCCCAGCTGGCAGCACAGTGTCTAGAGAAACAGAAGGTAAGATGTGTTGAATGAGTTTACAAGTATTCATCCCATTTCTCCAATAAGACTATAAACATCAGGAGCAGGGAACACAGCTTAAATATTTTATATCCCTTATAGTATATAATGCAGGGCTTTATAAATATTAGTGCTCAGTAAGCATCTGTTTTTCACTTGATTCTCTATTTTTAAGAATTTTTCTTGATGGACATCAAATATATTTCTTTTTTCTTCACCTCAGTTAATACAAATGTTTTAGTCTGTTTATATAAGTATCTCATATAACCCTATTAATACATTTTTATGTAAGCCATACATCTCTCTTGTATTTATGTAATCATGCTAGACAAATTACCCCTAGGAGACATCAGTAAGACTATGCCAGCAGATCCTATGGCCTCAAAACTGTGAACATGGAACATCTAAGCATCTATGGTGATGGTTCAGTGAGGTCAGTAAATCCACTTCCCTCTATTAATGTCCTTTACATTCCCATTTACAGAGCTGTAGCTGTAAATTACTGTTATTTTGTTGGTGACAGGGCTTTACAATCAAAGGGAAACTACATATGACTAAAAAAAGACTCATCAAGTTTTCCAGTGCCATTTTTTTTGCTATTATATTTCACATAACTTAGTGTCATACAAATTAATTTTATATAGCTAAGTTATATGAAATATAGTCATTATTGCATCAAACTAAGTATACATCAGGAGTGCATATTTTTTGGTAATAACTCAGTGCTATGATTTTTTAAAATTAGCACTGTCCATATAGCATGGCATGAATGCTTATTATTTTTGTACTTTTATATATTATTTCAAGCCAGGGCAAAATATTTTATTTGCGTGCAATGTGAGAGCCACATTTTAGCATCTTGTCATTAAAGCAAAACACTTTATCCCCGAACCTATTTCCTTTGGTATAAAAAGCCAGATATGTTGCATTGCTCAGTAGCTGGTAAGCAAAATTCTATTCACAGAAAATCAGCCAATGAAAATTAAAATGGAACAGCAGAGTGTGTGAGTTTGCTTTAGTGAAAGCAGAGGGTGGGACAGAGAAGATGGTCTCTGGGCAGCACTGAGGAGACTGGCCTCACTCACTTTCCTTCTGAGCTATAGCTGTTCATGCTGCCATCAGTGGATTCCCGGCTTGCCTGTCGGGTCATCCAGTTCCTCATCTCCACCGCCAGACCTGTTTCTGTACTCCTCTGGACAGTGCTCCGTAGCTTTTTACCTCCTGCTTCTGCAAAAACAGAAATCATATGGTATCACAGCCTGGCAACAAAAATCCTCACTGTCTGGCAAGAGTAAGTATCGGCCAACCGCATGTACAGGAAGTGTTCCTACTGAGAAGACAGAGAGAAAAGGTATTTAGAATGATTTTAAACAACATCTTATTTTATGAGATCAAAATCTTTAAGCAGCACAAATACCATTGTTTTACTTCCATTTAAAACAGTGTTCAAATTTAACATAAAGATTCAACCCACAGATAGAATAAACTTTGTTCTTGTTGTAATATTTAAAGGCCAAGTTAGTTTATGCCTACCTTCCTCCCCACTTCCTTTGTGTTCTGGTAAAGAACTGAGCCTTCAAATTACTTACAAAGAGCTGATGGTGAGACAATACTCAAATTCTAGCCTTAACTTTCACAAGAATACCTGGTTTTCTAGGGTGATAGATATCAGAAGTGAAAGCTAACAAAGGAGAGAGCCCTGTTTGATAGCAGTTTCATATATGTTGGTAACTTTCATAAAGATTCTCAAAGGGGAATGTAAAAGCTCAGCAATATCATGAGAAAACAGCTTTGAAATTTTTGGTCATGTTCTTAAGGATTTTTGGTGATGAAGCTGACATTCAGAAGCACATCAGAAGACCAGTCAGGAGACTGAGTCAAGTACTACAGATGTCACAGAGGGAGGAAGTGCTGTCTGGAGATGTCAGGGAGGGAGAGGGAGTGGGGTTGGAACCCAGGATTGAAAAGTAGACAGGTTAGAACTCAAGCAAAGAGAGAAGAGAATGCTGAGGGAGGGGAACACATGGGCAAAGATGCAAAGTCAGGGATGATCACGTGCACCCGAGGAGGTGCCAAAGCACATGAAGGAGGAATGAGGAGTGAGGTAGACAAGAAACTGAGTAAAAAATTCTACAGGCCTTAATGTTTGAATATGCAGTTGAAAGACGACCAAAGCAAGAAGGTGACACTCTAAACTATTTATATTCATTTCTTTCTTGTCCAGTCTAAATATTGACTCTGTTATTAGCTTTTTAGGATACAACCACATGGCAAGCTCTTTTAGTGGCTTACCACTAGTAAGTTCTTTTAGATCTATAAATGCTATTAGTGCCAGTGACTTGTTGAAATCTCTTTCACCAAGTTTCTTGTATTTGCTCACCACTTTGAAACACTGCTTTAAATTTCATCCATTCTCCACTGCCAATTTTAATGTACATTAACATGCTTTAATGAGCATTTACACAAAATCTAAGTTATGTTTATCTATGACTCAGTTGCATAACCTAATGATATTTTAGATAATTGATACCAAACATGTTGTACTGATATGAACTGTAAAAATACATAAAGCATCCCCCCTTGACTAGGGAAGGCTCTTATTTACAGAGGAATTAGTAAATGTAAGAAGAATGATAAATTTAAAAATTACCAATTTGCTACCTTAAGTGAGATTCATCAATGGAGCTAATGCCATTTGATGAAAGATTGGGAAAAGGATATATATATATATATATATATATATATATATATATATATATATTTGCTCACCACTTTGAAACACACACACACACACACACACACACACACACATATATATATATATATATATATATATATATATATATGCACCAAAGAATCATACCATAAATGAGTTCTAATTGTTAAAGCAAAAGAAAAAAGATACATTAACTGGGAAGATCTGTCTATTCTGTCTTAATTCATAAAAATTAGTAGTGCTACAATATATCCCTCCTTATACAAAATACACAGTATCACTTGTCAGGTTGTTGTAAACAAAATATACAAACTGTTTCCAGTCAAGTCTTTAGGACCAACTTTGAGTTTTCAAAAATACAGAGTAATACACCAGGCATGGTGGTGCACGCCTGTAATCCCAGTGGTTCGGGAGCTCAGGCAAGAGTTCAATTCCCAGTACCAATAAATAAATAAATAAAATAAAACAATGTAGTATAAATATGATAATAGACATGCATACAACATCAAATCCAGAACACAGGATACAGTTCAAGAGAATTTGCATGCTTGCTTAAAAAGTTAGCATGATGAAAAATCCAAACTTGATGAGGGAGTTTTTCTAGTTTAAAGACATCAAAGGGTGTAACCATCAAATGCTGTGAGTATATTTTGACTTCTTATTTGGAAAAAATAAGACAAAACAAATAAGAAACCCAACAAATAAAACAGTATAAAAGTAAGACAAGTAGGAAATAAAGCACAAGAAGTAAAATCAAGAATCATTAAAAGGGATAGATTCAAACTAAAAAGCTTCTTCTCAGCAAAGGAAACAATAACATGAAGAGAGAGCCTACAGAATAGGAAAAAATCTTTACCACACACACTTCGGATAGAGCACTAATATCCAGGATATATTAAAGAACTCAAAAAACTTAATACCAGAAAAAAACAACAACAACCCAATCAATAAATGAGCTAAGGAACTTAACAGACACTTCACAGAAGAAACAATCAATCAACAAACATATGGGGAAAAATGTTCATTATCTTTAGCAATTAGAGAAAAGCAAATCATCTCACTCCAGTCAGAATGGCAATTATCAAGAATACAAGCAATAATTTGTGTTGTCCAGGATGTGGGGGGAAAAAGGTACACTCTACATTGCTGGTGGGAATGCAAATTGGTGCAACCAATCTGGAAAGCAGTATGGAGATTCCTCAGAAAACTCAGAATGGAACCACCTTTTGACCCAGCTATCCCACTTCTTGGTTTATACCCAAAGGACTTAATCAGTATACTACAGTGATACAGCCACATCAAATGTTTATAGCAGCTTAATTCACAGTAGCTAAACTATGGAACCAACCTAGATGCCCTTCAACAGATGAAAGAATAGAGAAAATGTGGTATATATACAATATGGAATATTACTCAGCCTTAAATAAGAATGAAATTATGGCATTTTCAGGTAAATGGATGGAACTAGAGAATATCATGCTAAGTGAAATAAGCTAATCCCCCCAAAGCCAAAGGCAGAATGTTTTCTTTGGTCAACTGATGATGATCCATAGTTGGGGCAGAGGAGGGAAGAATGAGGGAACTTTGGATTGTGCAGAGGGGAGTGCTGTGGGGATGGGAAGGATGGTAGAATGAGACAGACATTATTACCCTATATACATATATGATTACACTACTGGTGTGACTCTGTACCATGTTCAGCCAGAAGAAGGAGAACTTGTGCTTCATTTGTGTACAATGTATGAAAATACACTCTACTGTCATATATAATTAATTAGAACAAAATTTTAAAAGTACATTAAAAAATAAATTAAAAAGTAGGAAAAATGTGAATATGGATTAAATGTTAGATGGAGTTAGAAAATTACTAATTTTTTAGATGAAGAATAGAATATTAGTTATTTAGACCTGAAATCTTATATTGTCTTCAATTTACCTTTGAATGGTGAAGCAATAAATAAATAAATAAATAAGAAAAAATACATATATATAAAACAAAGATGGAAACTGTTAGAAAAGGTTGAGAATGCAGATTAGACTATAGTACTCATGAATTTAATATTTATAGCTTTATTTCAAAGTGATTCTCAAATGATGACATCAGATAGTAGTAAAATTTTGCACAGGTGTGAACTGGAATCACAGAGCTGCTAGGCCAAGGATACAGCATTTGCTTTTCTTTGTAGCTTTAATGTTTATAGGAAGTAAACAATGCCTTTGTGAAAACTGCCATGGAGTGAGATACTTGAGTGAAGTATGAATGGGTGGAAGAAAGGAGGATACCTACAGGAAGCACCTGACAGAAGGGAAATGAGGTTCCTGCAGATCTCTGCAATGCCAAAGATCTACTCCTTTTTATTTAATGTCTCCCTCTATCAAGCAAAAACAGTGAATTGAAAATCTACTGTTATTGGGTAATGAGAGCCAGCCACTACTTACCAAAGAATAGTAATACAATGAATATGTAATTATTTTGTTTTGGGGCTGTTTTATTCATGTATCCTCTTCATAACAATTCGAAAAATGCTCATTCTTACAGATGTATTATCAAAGGGCCCAGGAGATTATATAGTTTCCTGAAGAAACATGGTAAAGGACAGAACCAGAATTTGTGCAGAGTTGCTAGACTTCAAATTCCCTGCCATTTGTTAATTTGTTGTCAGAAAACACAGGTTTGTGTGGCTGTCCTTGGACGATACTATGCTAACTCTGTAGCAGCATGCAGCTTTAGATGCAGCCTGGTGGGATGGGAAGAGCAGAGCAAAGTGAAGTCAGTCAGATCTTGGAATCAAACTGCTTCTCTAACATTTACAAGCTGGGTGACATTATTGAAGGAGTTACCCTCTCAGAGACATGTTTTTTTCCAAACTATGAAATGATAGTGATAATAATTCATATCTCATAGAATTTTTGTGGGGTTTGAGGAAAATAAATATTTAGGGTTCTTAGCAGGGCACCTGATACTTAGAAATTCTGACTTAAACTAATGGCATTATTTCTACTATTACCAGACAGGGAATTAGAAAACATGTATGTATTCTAGGTCGGTCTTATCCATTAGTTAACTGGCTCATTGGCCTTCTTGGAGTCACATTCCCTCTCTGAGTCTCTGGCTTGTCGTATTTATGAAAAAGGCAGATGGAAGAGGACGGGTGATCTCTGATATCTTTTGGCTCTAACGTCTATGAATTTGACGTTATTAATTGACCACAATTAAAAGCATACATCGAAGACATATGCTGCTCACTGTTATCTGATAGAATCAAAGAATTCTTGCTAATATACTATTTACAGTACACTGTTTCTAGTATCCCTTTAAAACTTATCTTTTGAAGGGTTCCACTACCTGAAACATTTATAGACTTATTTAAAAAGTAAATTTTTCAGCACCACAAAAATCTTTGTGTTACATTCACAATGAAAATACTTCAATCTAAATATAATGCATTATAGTGATTCACATTTAATATTCCCAATGATTTATCACATTATGAAATCTAAAAGCTGAATCTATATAACAGTGAAGGGCTATACAAAGTAAATGAGGTAGGTAGAAATCTAAGATGACTCTCATGTTACTTTACATGGCAAAAAAGATTTTGCAGATGTAATTGAGGTAACTAATCAGCTGACTTAAAGATAGGGAGATTACCTGAAGGGCTCTAGCATAACCACATGAGCCCTTTAAAAGCAGAGTGCTTTCTCTGGCTGATTGTAGAGGAGGAAATCAGAGAGATTTGAAACAAAAGAAGGATTCAATGCAACTTTGCTGGCTTGAAGATGGAAGGGGCCATGTGTAAAGGACATGAGAACAGCCACCAGCTGCTGAGAGTAATTCCTGAATGGTAGGTGCAAGAATACAGGGACCTGAGGGCTGCAACTGCAAGGAACCAGATTCTGCTAACAATCTGAATGACACTTACAGCAGATTCACCTCCATACACACGCATAGCCTCCAGACAACATCTTGATTTGAGCTATTTGATAACCCAAGGAAAAACCCCAATCACTGTGCTAGGCTTATAGTCTACAGAACTGTGAACTAATCAATGGGTATTATTTATATGTGCTAAATTTGTGATACTTGTTATACTGCAAAAGAAAATTTTGAGTCCTTTACATATATGTGTGTATGTATGTGTGTAATACACATACACACATATATGTATGTGTGTATGTATACATATGAATATATATGTGTGTATATATATACATATATATGAATATATTTATATAATAAAAACACATAAAATATTCTGTTATGACCAAAGGGGTGAATCAAGCTCAAGCAAAACTGTAAGAACTTAACCATGATTAACAAACTCTCTCTCTCTCTGTGTACTGAGATATTAAAAAAAAATACTCACATAGCAAACCCTAGAACTAAAGCCCAGATGGGGTTGCCATTGAGTACTTAAACCATTCACTCTGGTACTAAGTTTTATAATCCAAAGTGCATTTGGAGAAGATGCCTGTAGGTAAAATCAAGTTCTTGAACTGCAAAATATCACAGGCAGAAAGCAGAACACAGGAGGTGTCCTTGTTATTCTGCTCTGATTAGTCTGATGACTCATTTACCTGACACTCTCTGTATTCAAAGAGAGTCACTTAATTAAATAAAAGACCAAAGAGTCAAGTCTCTTCTAACAATATCTGAAAACCAGAAAACCCTTCAGTAATTGGACAACAAAAATCAAAAGTTCCTTCTCACTAGTGACTTGCAAAGTGTCTGAAGCCTGCCCAAGCCCAAGCTTATACTGCAATGTCTAACTCAACATCATGGTGACCTTGTTTCAAATCTCAGATCCATCAGGTGCTGTAGCACATGCCTGTAATCCCAGTGACTCAGGAGACCGAGGAATGAGGATCTCAGGTTTAAGGTCAGCCTCAGAAATTTAGCAAGGCCATAACCTACTTAGTGAGACCCTGTCCGAAAATAAAAAATAAAAATGGCTGGGGATGTAGCTCAAAGGTAAAATGCCCCCTGGGTTCAGCCCCTCAGTACCTATCAGTCAGTCAGTCAGACAATCAATCAATTAAATCTCAGACCCACAGAATCCATTCCTGTTTGCTCTCATTTGGAAAGTCTCATCTATCAGAGAGATTATTTTGGATTCAGGATTCTCTCAACATCAAATTGGGAAATTATTTATGGGAACAGAGTATAGGTCATGACAGATTCTAAAAACTGCCTGTAATTACTAGTTTAGACTACAATTTATATGCTTTAAGTTAATAAGGTATTATCTTTGCATTTTATTCAAAACAAATATTTTTCAAAGTATAATTTTTGCATTACACTTAAAGAACATTTAAAATGAGAATTTCTAAAATCACTGACTTACATAGTTTTGGAAGTAATATTGGAGATCCAGTCTATCAGTTTATATACTCCTTTATTGCAGCAATGAGAAAGACAAGGTCCTCAATAGCTAGTTCCTTTTTAGTAGATAACTCTTCAGCTTTAAAATCCATTTCAAATTGTACTTTAACTGTTTTATAAGAACTGCCTCCTGCTCTCTTAGCAGTCCCCATGGTGGCCACTGTGTGCATAATATCTCATCAACATATTTTATATCAAGACATGAAAAAGGTTGGTTTATTTACCAATGTGGTCTTGTGATCTCACTACAGAGGCTACTGTCATGGTAGGCCACTCTAACTGTATAAAATCTTATGTAATTATGTTTGTAAGGGCTTCCTACTATATAATTGAATCCTCTGAAAGTCTGAACAAAATCAAGACAACTGACAATTTCTTTTAAACCAATCTAAGACCTGCATTAACAATTAAAATAAAAATTAATAGGAATTAATAGTTGGCTCTTGAAATTATTTGAATTTAACATGAATCCATTCATTCCAATAGCTTTGTGATAACTATTATGAAAGTTATATAGCTAAATATCTACAGTAACAGTGAGCTTCAAGAAGATGCCACCATCATAATAAATATTAGGACTAGTAAAATGCTTTCATTTGTCCTCCCATCTCTGAAGTTGGATGTGGTCATGTAATTTGCTTGGCCAATGAAATGTGAGCAAAACTATCTCCTGTAATTTCAGAGCAGAAGATTTAACAGCTGATGTATGGCCACACATCAGCCCACTAATAACTGTACCTGTTTCTCTCTCAAGAGTGAAATACCACCAATATCTTCTTAATTTTCAAGTTAGATATTTTAAGGCAGTATTTTATAGTGGTATGAACATGCCATTTTTCAGTCAGATAATAGCAGTTCAAGTCCTATTTGACCATTTGCAAACTTTGGGCAGGGAGTTTATTTTTCTGAGACTCTGAGTTCTTATGTGTAAGTTTGGGATTACTTAGCCTACAACATAGAGTATATGACATGGAGTGGTGTTTAACAAATAGTGATAAGTAAGGATCAGATACTGCAGTCCACACAAAAGAGTTCCAGAAACTATAAAATGCTATACAAATCTTAATTTGAAAAATTATTGGAATGATCTGTAAAATTATCTTAACCTGGCAAGAAGATCACTATGCATAAGTTACTGGATCCCCTTATATAATTATGTGCAAACTTAAGATAATAGCTAAGTTTCCAGTCAGCAAGAAGGATGCTATGATATGGAACTTCCTCTTCAAAGCATTCCTCTTCAAAGTTATTCTTCTCCTAAATTCTCTTCATGGCCATAGAGAATTTAGGAGAAAGAAAAACCTCCCAGGAACAAGAACCAGAGATGTCAGATGAGCAAACTAAAAATTGTCTTCTACTGTCAATGTTTGCCATTCCTACTAGGTAGGATTTGATAATTCCTATGAGTCACTATTTCATGTTTTCTTCTTTCTAAATGGGAATTTTTATTTGATGCAGATAACTTGTCTTATCAAGTTATAGGTTATGATAGCATAGAAAGTCACATCTGGATATGAGAAAAAGAACCACATATCACTCAAAGATCCTACATTTTAATTTACATGGAGTAAATGGATAAGAATTTAGATTGTCTTTCTTAGGAGGGATAGAGTACGTACTATATTAAAATTAAGAGTATTTGGCTACAGAAAAAGTAAAATTTGCAGAAAAAGTTAAAAATGAGAAAGTAATTTCCTTTTGTTTTGTGGGCCTGGCATGAAACTCAGGGCCTTAGGGGTAGGTAAGCACTCTATCACTGAACTACACCTGCAAGCCAAAAGCCATGTTCTCTTCCTTAGATTTCTTTTGCAGATTCCACCCCCTCTTTCCTCTGTTTGTTTGTACTCATTGAACACAAAAGAAAATAATCAAATAGCATACTTTATTTTAAAAGAAAACTAAACATATCATCATGATGGGCATATGAGTTATTTTTCTATCACTGGTAATTATTTTGGATTGCAAAGTGGATGTTTGTTAATGTCTTTGTCTTACCTGCATTTGAAACCCCTTCTTAAATAAAAAAATATCCTATCCCTCAGTAGTACAAGTTAAAAATGTTAGGCACTGGGAAAGGGGGAAGGTAATGCAGAATTCTTAAAAAAAAAAAACCATGATATCTATCTATCTATCTATCTATCTATCTATCTATCTATCTCACAGGGAATTTCACCATTATGGATAAGTAAAAAGAACCAATCAAATATATAAATGGGTGAGTGAAAGAAGTCTATTAGACTAGAAGCAGGAGAATAAGAAAGAGAGAGAGGCCTGGAGGGAAAAGAGGGAGGGAAATCAAAATCCATGCACGTATGAGTTTGTCGGGATGAACCCAAGTACTATATAAAACTATAAAGCTCTAATTAAACAAAATGTCATGTGTTGCTTTCCCAGCCTGCTTTGTTATTAGAGCCCAAGCACATGGATATCAAACTGCTGTCCCAAACTGCATCTGAAGCTACTGAGTCCAAGAAGCAGACATCATGGGCTTCCATTATAATAAGGCTGGCAGCCAGGATGTATGGTTTCTAGGAGTGGATCCTGCAGCAGTCTACAGTGATTCACCATGTACAAGTTGTGATGTCTATGCCAAGTGCCAGTGATATTTGGGCAATATGTGCAGGACCAGCTTGTAGTGTGCTTTTGGGCAGCATTCCTATCCTCTAATACAGTTTTTCCAATCTTCCTTAGGGATTCTAAGACCTATCCACTGTCCAAGTCCAAACCTTTTCTGCCTTAGTTGCCAAAATTGATTTCTATTGATGTCACTAGGCACTCTAAATAGAAAATGTGTTGAAATAGAAAAAGTGATAGAAAAATGTGTTGTTCCTAGTTATATGGAGCCAAGGATACCCATTGTGGAACACAAAGAATGAGTGACATCCAAGCACTCTTGTACCTGCAAAAGTGGAAACAGTGGTTTAATCAGCATAGTCCCTTTTGGTCCTAATAGCTTCTTTCCATTCATGATATGAACAGAAAAAGCAGTCAGGTACTAGTAATTTTATTCATTTGATACATACTTGTTAAATACTTGATAGGTATAAAGTATTGTGGGAGATAATGCATGTAACACATGATCATATAATTCCCAGTGATATTTTAAATTTAGTTTGCAAGATTAGATAGCAAACAAATTATGACAATCCAAGGCAATATATGCTAAGTGTTACATGAGTGATATTACTTAACAAGGGCTGTGATGTCCAATAGAATTTTCTTTGAATGATAGAAATCTTCCATAATGCTCACTCCCTGATCAGACAATCACTAGACACATGGAGTTATTGGGCATTTGAAATACAGTCAGTGTGACTGAGGAACTAAATTTTTAATTTAAATTATTTAAATTTAAATAGCCACATAGAGCCTAGAGGTTCAAGAAAAGGCAAAAATTATTTTGAAATGAGACCATAAGGGAATAGTAAACATAATAAAACTTGTTCACAACATACCTGCAAGAAAGATGTATCAGTATGTATGTACATTTCACACAAAAAAAATGAGGAAACTAAAGCTGAAAGAAATTAAATATCCCATTTAGTTCACAGAACTAGAAATAGGTGGAAACAATGTTTCAAATCCAGGTCCATGTAGGTTTTTCTCTGCCTACAAATGTTCTTACAGCTTCTAAAGACTTCATAGGTAGATGGGATATCAGCTGAGCACTGATGAGCAATTAGGCTGTACATGTAGGATAGAGGGAGAATATATAAGTATGAACAAAAATTTGGAGGCAAAGAATAAAGAGGCTTAGTTGTATAGAATTACTAGTCTTGGAAGTCGAGGAAGCTAACTATATGTAAATAATAGATTCTTAAAGACTTGGAATGTCAAGATACAGGTTTTACTTAGGATTTGGAAGTCAACTGATGTTTGGGGAGTCGCAGCAAGATTAAGATGATGTTTAAGACAACTGATACAGTTGCTTTGAAATGGGATTGGAGTGGGGAGATCCAGAAAGTAGAGAGAGCAGGTTGGGAGGTTATCAGATGATTTCTAAGATGAGTTAATGTGGTTCTGAATTATCAAGATGTCAGTGAGGAATGAGAAGGATGAAAGAAAACTGAGAAAAGTTGAGAAGGAAGTATTTCACTGGCAGAAGTTGCAAACTGGTGGTCTTTGGATCACATTTGGCCAATAAATATGTTTGGTTTATTTCAAATGTTTGAGAATTTTTATTTAGGTGTCACCATTTTAATTTCAAAGGTTTTAATTGGGGAAAGTTGAGAGTAAAATTTCCAACCTTGAGTTGATAGTTAACTTGGCATCAATTAGCTGGAAATGAGAATTCATCATTCCTCTCTGGATGGGTAAAGATTTCTCCAGCTTTACAGAGCCCTGGTCTTTCCTTTTTATCTTATACCTGTTCTACTTTACTGATGTAGGTTACGTTTCCGGCTCAATTTACAGAAATAACAAGGGAAAAACTGAACACTAATTCATCTTTTTATTTTAAATAGCTAAAATAATTTTACTTATATTTTAGTATCATTAGACAAAATCTAAATCTCAAGAAATGATACTTGTTCCTTGCAATGATGATCCAGACAAAAGTAGAATATTATTGGGAACTAAACTGATACACATGGTCCTGCCCTCTTGCTGTATTAAACTGGACCAACCTGGGTAAATAAAATCTCATCTCAGGACAGTTGGAATTGAGATTGGGAAAGACATGGTTTGCAGTATGGATGGAACAGTGACAGGTAAACTTGTAGTCCACTGACTACCATTTTCCACCAGACACATGAGTAATAGAGCAGGGGAGAGAGCTGGCTGCTGACAAAGAACAAAGCAGTCATGCAGAGATAGAAGCAATGGAAATGGAAAAAAGAGTGCTTATGCCTTCTCAACAGCATTTTGATTTCCAGTTTAGGCCCCATGAGGCCTCGTGGGATTTCTGCTCATGGTTTTGGTGAAGTATCTTTGTATAAAACATTATTTACATGAAAATAAATCCCAATTTCATTTTCAAGAGGAACATAAAAGAAAATGACATTTCAAACCTAGAAGTGACACTATTATTTTTATGTAGCATTTCCTTCAATTATTCTAATAATATCATATGTATAGTAGATAAATCTCCCTTCTTCTCAGTCAAAACCCACTACAGCATGAGATAGAACAAATACACAGAAGGATCTTTTCTGATCCATAATAAAGGCCTACTTTATAACAGCAGAGAGCATTTACATTAAAATAGTCCTCAGTAGGAATGGGGTGCTTCTGTTACAACTTTCTAGTGAATTTCTTTTGTAAGTCATTATATGCAAAATGTCTCCATGGGGAAACTCCGACCCATTACTCGTTTTGAATTTAGCGAACCTACTAAAGCAAACTGGGGCTTAATTTGACTTTTATATTAAAGTTTTAAATTACTTTAAGGATTCTATTCAGACACAAAGAAGTGAATGATTCTAATTCTTAGATTTAAAAGGTAATATTTGATAAGCACTCTGAATGTAACGATTCCTTAATTTATTTAATAAATTCCAAATCTTTTGTTTCACTTTATTTGCCTAAAATATAAATCTAATATAAAATATTGTGCTATTGTTGATTATGGTGTAGACTCATTTATGGAGTGATTTATTAGACATGATCATAAGCTAAGACAGCCTATAACCATTTATCCTGTCCCCAAGTGTGGCTTTATGTGCAAATACTATGACTGGTGCATATAAGAAAGTCCCCATTTCATATTTTTAAAACAGCATAAACATAATGGGTAGCAGTTATAAGGATACTCATCTTGAAAAGAACAGAGAACCATATACCATCATTATTAATAGACACTTTCTGAATACCTACTGTGTGAGGTATGATGTCTGCACTGAGGATGATTACCTTTAAATGTGTAGAGGATTTTTATTTCAGTGGAGCATGGGCAAAGTTCTAAGTTTTTCAATAAAATAAAATTGATTATTAAGTATCAAGTGTAAGAATTAGTATACACAAATATTAGAATAAGATAATGTCTTTTTATACTCTTACTGGATGAATATCCTATTAAAGAATTGGGGAGCGTTGAATATGTCTTTTTATTCCAGTCTATTTGTTTCACTTTTATATTAATTTCTTAAGGCTTTCTTATCACATGCAAAGATTCTTTCCTCAGTTCTCTAATGATTTTTAAATAATTCCTATTTTCTATATGATTTTTGTGTAGTTTAATTTTTAGTGATATGCAAAAAATCCAGTTAGCTATTTAGTTAATAGTGCTAAGTTGATGGGATTTCCTCTGTATGATTGTCACAGGTGGCAGATCATAAAATCATGCAGACCAAATTTATCACATATACATAACTATACACAAAAATACATAACTAAACAAGAATCATTAGTTTAGGACCACAGGTAACATTAAGATCACCTCTGGGAAACCAGAAACCTCAAGTACTAGGAAATGGGCCATTTTCCTGTATTACACAGCCAGAACCATTTGTTCTCAGCAATTTGGTTGGGAAGTTGTAGGTTTCCTTCTACTATTAAGAATGGTAATATTTCTGTGAAATATTTCTTTCTTTCTTAGAACTGCCTGCGATTTTTAAACATTCTACATACATTAATATTCTATATTAGGGGAGAGAAACCCAATGTTAGGGCCAAGTAGTTTTAGAGTAAAAATAATGCTTTATTGTAGGGTTCAATAATAAAGTAAATCCACACAATTTATAACAAGAAAATACTATTGTTATTACTTTTAGTTAAAAAATAATTTCTGGGATTTAAAGTACACTTTTCTGGAATATATTCCAGATACAAGGATGAAAAAAATAAAAGAACTGCAAGCATACAAAAAAGATGCCACGAAGACCAGTCAACAATCTTAGTTTGCTTATAGGAATGTTGCTTTAATCCCCATTCAAATCAGTCCCATTTAGATTTATGATCTGTGGTCAAGTTGTTTAAACTTCTCTAAGTACTTTCATAAGTGTCAAGTGAGGAAAATAACTTCCCTGAAGAACCATGAAATCAAAGGAATATGACATATAGAAGGTGCATAATAAATGGTAACTATTATTATTGTACTTTTTTTTGAGTGTGTGCTGGGGATAGAGCCCAGGGCTCCATGATTTGAAGAGATTTGAAGAAGATGGAATAGAGACCATGCATAGAGCAAATACCTGAAGTGTGATGTGATACAGTGTGGGGGGTGGCTGGAGTAGAGCAAGTGAGAAGGGGACAGATCATCTACACAGGGCTTTCTAGGTAAGTACTCTACCACTGAGCTACATCCGCAGCTGTACTTGGTTTAAGAATATAACATATTACAAAAAAATGCAGTAAAATAATGAAGAAAAAATATAGAGAGAGCATTGTAATTAGAATTATAAACTCCAGAGCCAGATTATGAGTTTAGATCCTATTAATTGTGGAATCTGGGAAAATTGTTCTTAAAGATATGCAGTAGGCCATTGATGTTAGCTCATGACAAATTGATATTACTGACATCTGAATCAAGATTTAACACATTCTCAGTGCATCTTCATTAATTCCTAAGTTAATCACCTTTAAAATTTCTCATGGCACCCTGTACTTGACCTGATCAATACTTGTCACAGTTACAATTACATAGTTGTTTCTGTTATAGTCCATTTCCATTAGACTGTAAGCTCTCAGAGGGAAAGGGGTATATCTACCTAATTTTAAGACTCTCATAGTTACTGACACCAAATATCATCAAAAAATATGTTTTAATTAGAGGACTTGAAGCACATGGTCTTTTTGTAGATGTCTTAGCACTTTTTGTATAGACTGGAAATATCTGATGACAGTGAATAAGAATGAAATAAGGATATGGAACTGGAAGACAGGGCATATTTGAGATCCTTTAGCTATTGTGCTATTTCCAAGAAGACTCCACAACAACAACAACATCAAAAACTCAGACAGGCTTACTGAATTGATTGGTGAACTCAGTCATCACACTAATTATCAGACCACTATTTTCTTTAGGCAAACTATTCTGAATCAGTGTGAAAATCACATGGTGAGATGGATTTACTTTCTTTGTAAGTTAGAATGAGTTTATCACTAAAGTGTCACTAAAATAACATTCTTAAGTATGTCATCCACATGACCTTCATGTGTCCTGTGTGGGTGTCTACACAGACAAAAACACCATAGAGAAGCCAGTGACTTCTCTTACAACTCTTCAGAGTATGTTGACATATTTTTAAAAAATCTGGGGAGTTTTAAGGGTGATAGGACTGTTGTGAAATGAAGAAAAAAAGTTAAGATTTCTTCTTGTGATTGTGAAATGACCATAAGCCAGTGGAAAGTGTATCCCCTCTTGTTGCTAGTACATAACTATAAGGGTTACTTTAAAAATGCTATTTTCCCTTTTTTTATTATCTCTCTCTTTATGTGATACTGAGGACAGAACCCAGGGCCTTGTACATGCTAAGCAAGCACTCTACCACTGAGCCATATCCCCAGCCCACTACCTTCCTTCTGGAATATTTTGTCTTCACAACTCAAGAAGCAACATTATGGAACAGAAATGTTGTTCCAATTTCCCATGCATAGATGTAGAAATTTTCTTTGGGATTAATTTGTATAAGCCAAGACTAAGTGAATGTAATTTAAATTTTGAAAAATTTTCACATTCATGTAAGTTTTTCTTGCTATCTTGAAAAAAGCCTTTTAACATGATATTTTCTGTATTCAACAATCTTAGTTTTAACTTAAAAAGAATAATAACAGCTTCTATGAAGCAAATTCAAATCTGAAGACAGTGTAAAAATTAAGAGAAATAAGTTCATAATAATGCATGCTTTATTTAAATACTTGCAGTTTCAGACACACCTAAGTTTGAGTTCTAGCTCCATCACATTCTGGTTTAGTGATGGAGTGGAGTCCAGGTAGATTCAAATAATAAAAACCTAGCAGAGTTTGGGAGTTGAGTGCATAGGCTGAGCTGCTGACTCACTGGTTCAAGTGCTATCTCTGTTACCCACTACCTGGGCAAGTTTCTGAAGCTTTCTTTGCCTTAGTTTCCTCATTTGTGAAATGGAGATAACAGTACCGCCTCATAAGGTTGTTGTGAGCTTAAAAGCATAAATGCACGTCAAGTTCTCAGTACAGTGCTGGATAATAAGTGCTAAAAATTTTACCTACAATTATAATCATTCATATCCAGCTTGATTTTTAAATTTTTTCATTTGTTTATACATTTCCTAGAATTTAAACTACTGAATTATAGAAAAATTGTAAATGTACAAATTAGAAAAAAAGGACTAGTGTGAAAATTAAGTCATGTTTACCTCAGGAAGTACCCCAATGTTATATCTATATTGACTAATATTAAATTATTATTGTGACAATAAGCCAGAAGAAACATGGTTAGTTCTAACAGACTGGTTTGAAGACCACTTTTCAGATGAACTATGAATCCTCTATTCTCCCCTCCCCTTTCATTTCCTAAGAAAATAGGGAAAAGTTTTATTTCTACTTGTTCTTTTAAAAAAAAAATTTGGTTGTTGATGGACTTTTATTCATTTATTTATATGTGGTGCTAAGAATCGAACCCAGTGCTTCACACATGTGAAGCAAGCTCTCTACCACCGAGCCACAACCCCAGCCCCTCAACCTGTTCTTAAAACAAGTAGTTAATTTCTTTTCAGTCAGACCTCTTTCATAATAAGAAATCATTGATTGTCAAAAAAAAGCAGATCAAGTCCTAATCCATACAATGAGTTAAATCATAACTATACTACTGTGTCTAAAGATGAACTCGGTTTGCAACTAACATTAATAAATTAACAAATAGTATTTCAAATGTTGGGACACTATTATTTATGCCAATTCTCTCTTTGCTTTATAATTTATATTTTCAGTGTTAGCTGTTAAATCTTATAGGTAAGCTCCTCATGAGGAAAACCCACAAGTTTCAGTACTCAAAACTTTATAAAGGACTAGGAACCACTTGGTGAAAAGTTTAACACAGTGAGTCCCCCTCCCCCCATTAGCTTAATCACTAGAATATCAGAAACACACCACCAACAGATTCATGGTATTGTGCCTTGTGGACAAAGTTCCAAGTGTCTCTACCAGAAATTCGCCTTAAGTTCTATCTACTCTCTCCCTGTACATTCTAGGACCCCTTCTCTCATCTGGATCTTGTCCTTTCACAGGCTGATTCCTGTTTTCAAAGTTTTGTGGCTGCATCTCCCTGTAGTTTTTAAGCATTTTTGTTCTTGGGGCCAAATGCTAACACAAAGACTGAGAGAGTAAACAAGAGCAAACTGAGTGGGGGCACCCAAGAAGCGCAGCCTTGCTTCCCACTAGTCTACATCCGCATTCAACTTCCAATCACTTGATAACTGCACTCCACCAGAGAGTCCTTTCTCAAGTCCGCGCCTGTGGAGCTCTCCAAATAACCCACAGACAGAGGTCCTCCTCTGCTCAGCTCTAAGGGTCTCTGGCCCCTGGCACAGTCCTGGAGAGCTGTGACACTTTGAGTTCTCTCTCCCATTGCCAACCCTCCAGACACTGTGCAGAGATGACACAAATAAGAGACACCAACTACGGGGAGGGAAGGTTGTCTCACCTCCTTCTTCCTCCTCCAGTGAGTTCATGCAGGGAAAGTAGCCGGCCAGTGCCTCGAAGGAGGCGGAGAGGCTGCTCCGGCTTTGGGAGCGCTGCATGGAGCGCCCCGCCGCGCCGGCGCCCCCCAGACCCTGTCGGCCCATCTTGGACGAAGACCCGCTTTTCCCGCGGTACAAGATACGAGGCGTTTTGGCGGCTGGGACGCGGCGACCGCAGTGGTTCCGGAGCCAGTGTCGGGGGCCGGGTGGTGCCGCGGGACCCTAGGGTTCTGGCCCCTGACTCCCCGACCCGGCCCAGAGGGAGACGTGGCTGTCCCGGCGGCCCGGACCTCTGATTTGCTCAGGAGGAGGGTCCTGGTTGTAGCGGGCGGAGAAGAGGCTGCTCGCAGGGGAAGTCTCGCCCAGGGGAGTTGAGGATCCCCGAGGCTGGAGCGCTGGAGTGTCGGCGCCCTCCCTCGCTGGGCGATGCTTCCGAAGCTGCGGTCCCAGCCAATCAGCGGCCGGAGGGGGAGGCGGCGGCCGCGGCGGCAGCAGCACCTTGGCAGGACTGGCAGCTCTTGGGCGCACGCCTCAGGTTCTGGCCCCGACCCGGTGTGGCTAGGGCTATTTTCCGAACCCCTGCCCGCCGCGGCTCGGCGAAGGCCAGAGATTAGTTAGACTAATTAGATGCAATGAGTTAGGCATCTCAAATCGATAATAGGTCAGGAAAATTTCTGGTAGTCACTTTCCCTTTCCTCAGGTTCACTTAATTTGTTATTGTACCTTAAGAAAGAAAAGCTTAACACAAAGGCTCCCCGATTTTTACCGGGTTCCATGAAAACCTACAATGGACGCTCTTTTTCTTTCCTTCTTTCTTAACAATATAAAAAGTCAACTGAGAGGAGTTGATTTTTTAATCATTAACCAAAAAAGCACCAATACTGGGGGAAAAAAAGCACAATGATGTCTATCAACTTTAATTTCAATGCTTCTTTCTCTGAAGGAAATAATCTGCTACCCATTGTTATAAAGAATGACAGACTCCATAAAGATTAACATCTAAATAAAAGGCAATATCCTTTTAACACATTGAAAGCAATACACACTAGAAACAAAGCAGTTTATAAGCAAAGTAACATGGTTCCTTCTTTGAATTGAAAACCTCTATCCCAGAACACAAAGCAATTTAATTCCATTTTACTAGGAGTCAAAAGACCATCCCACTTTTTTGTAACCTTGGACAAACATTCAACTCTCCATTTCTCTACCTAGGGAGGTGGGAAGGTGGAGTACAATAATTCCAGCCCTATGTCACAGCTTGATCCACTGAGTATGGGTAATAGAGAATTTCAAAAATGCTTTGTAAAATGTAAATCACACAATCTAAATCAGTTCCTTCATCCAATAAATATGTCCTAAGTAGTATATACACAAAAGTACTTTACTTGATTTACTGATACAAATATCATTCAGTTAATATTGATTGAGCCACTAGTATATGCCAGCTACTTCTGTGGATACAACGGTGATCAAAGCAGCTAAAAATCCCTGCTCTCATGGAATTTACTTTCGTGGAGGGGAGAGAGGCATAATAAATCAATATATGACATAACATTAAGAGGGGGATGAATGCAAATAAAAAAAGTTAAGGAGTATGGGGTATACTGTAACTTAAAAAGGGTTGTGAGTGTGGGTCCCACTGGTGACATGACACTTGAAGAGGGATTTGAAGAAGATGGAGTAGAGAGAAAGCATACAGCAAACACCTGAAATGTGATGTGGTAGTGTTTTGGGGGTGGCTGGAGTAAAGCGAGAGTGGGACAGATCACACAGGGCTTTCTAGGTATATTAAGGACTTTGGCCAATGGACATTCTAATTTAAAAGGCATGATTTAAAATGCATTCAAATAATAATCCTTTCAAATCTTTCTAAAAATTAAAGAAATCCCTTGAGCACAAACAACAACACCATGGGAAAAAAGTAATAAACTTTAGTTGTTTAGACCTAGGATCACCTAGCTTTCTTGCTTCTGCTTCTCTGATAAACTTTTATCCTTTCTTATTAATATTCCTATAACTCTTATTCCAATTTCCTTTTCATTATTCACCTTCCTAATATCAGCATTTCAAAAGAACATTGATAAAAACCAGAGAACTCTATGAATGCTTTTTCATACCTTATCAATTTTATTCAGAGAATAGGAACTTTTTATTAAATGAGATTTTCATCATAAGAATAAAAGAGAATCATAGAACTTTGGAAACTGAAAGGACATTATTGAAAGTCATCTAATGTTTTTTTGAACTGTGGATCATAAATTTTTAGTGAGTTATAATTTATTAGGTTTTGATTGGCATTTTTAAGAATAAAATGAAATAATCTAGAGTCCAGCCCTTGCAGTTAGTGTGTCAGCTGCAGTATTGTTTCATAAATATGTATGCATGTGTGTGCTCACATGTATATAAGTTGGGTTATGATATAAAATGTATTTTCCATTTTAAAAATGTTAGAAAATGAATGTAATATAATAATGATACAATAAAATACTTATTTTATAAAGGAAGAAATTAAGATTAAAGAGCAAAACATTTTATTTCCAAGAATATCTGTTATTTTTGCTTGCTTGGAAGGAATGCAATTAGTAGCTTAAAAGCATTCATTATGTTTATCTTATTGTTTTAATCATGATATTTGCCAGAATGAGGCAAAGAATGATAAAAGGAAACAGGAGTTGCCCTATGAATTCGATTATATTGGGAGAAGATGGCACATTTATCAATCAGACTCTTCTAATGCAAAAGTTACCTGATTAGATTTTGAGAAATTTTGACAGGACATTCCTAACTCCCTGTCTGCAAGAAAATATCAGGAAAAATGATGAAGAAAATATCAGGAAAAAGAGAACTTGTAGAGAAATCCATTTATGATTGGATGAAAACCTATTATTTGGGCATCCAGCAACATCATAATTATCACTGAAAGTCACTTTGGAAAGGGACATCTTGGGTTTCTATTAGAGATTGAATAGGAGGGACTGAATAGTCTGAGAACTGGATCAAGTAGTTGTGTTGAGTTGCTTGGATAAATAACCTTGCTTTCTCTGTGTTAATAATTCACTTTGTGCACCAGAAGAGATTAGTCTAAAAGAATCCAGATATACTTATTCCTATATAAGCATTACTTCTCTCTTGCAGTTTCAGAACAAGGTTGTCCTAGGAAGTTTTTTGGCATTTTTTTCATAGAATCTTAAATGATATACATGAGTGATAGAAGAATGGCACAAGGAGGACTAGAGAGAACTAAAGAGGAAGAAGGAGAAAAGCCCCCTTCTTTCTGGGGAAGAAAACTTTAAGGAGCAAGTGTTGGCACATAGGTCAGCTACAGACTGCAGCAATGGTCAGAGACTACTAGTTTTGAATGATAACTTGAGGAATTCTGAACTTTTTGAGGAAATTTAGAATATTTTTATTCTATGTGCAATTATTTCCCTAGGTATAATAACTATTATCTAAATAATATTTCTTGTTTATATATGTTTTATTAAGTTGATTTTTAATCCCTTGTTCCATTCTGATACAAGTGTACCCCTCCCTGAGAAATTTAAAAATCCATAAAACAATAAACCATAGGGCTGGGAATGTAGCTCAGTGAGGGAGGGTCTGTCTAACACACACGAGGCAGTGGGTTCAATCCTAGCACTGCAAAACAAACAAACAAACAAACAAGAGATTGTAAATGATGTCCCTCCATATCAGGATAATACATGTAATACATGTAGCATAAGTGTAGTATGTGTAACTTTGGAAATACTTTTCAAAAGAAATGAGGCACTGACTTTTATTATATGAGAGACTACTATATTTCATTATATAAACAAAGTGTAGTTACAGAATCATTATAATCTACTATTCCAAATATACAAAAATATACATAATAAACTGCCTCTAAAAACAAAACATGATCTTGAAAAAGATTCTGCCAGAAAATATGAAAATTATTTTTCAAAGATAAACAGATATAACTTGCATATACTGTCATAGTATTGTATTTGATGAATATGTAATAGAATATTTTATAGATCCACCTCAGTTTATAAAACATACTCATTTTGTTACTTAATTCCTACATTAATTGTGAAAGAATGTTATCATCTCTTTATAAATGAGTTGAAAAAATGATATTGAATGACTGCTTAATGAGAAAGTTGTAGAGCAGAACTCAAACTCACATGGTCTGCTTTCAGGTTGTGTTCTATATACCCTATCACAGATGTTTCATACACTTATATAAAACACGATGATAGATATGATTTTAACTATGCAGTAAATTTCTTGGTCTGAAATAAATATTGACAATACAGTTTTTAAATCACAAAGCCTATTCTAACCACGTACTAATGTTAAATCTATATTTGCCTCCCTTTTAAAAATATATCAATATTGCATATTCACATTACCTGAATATGAAATCCAAAATATAAAATCATTTCTTCTATTCCTAGTCTTATGTCAATATGGCACAAATAAATTGTGAACTTTTGTGATTTCCATTTTCAAATATTTTGAGTTTTTACTCATCATATTTGAAAGTGAAAAGTAGATGTTACACGTCAGTGATTGGTCAATTCAAAACTTTCACAAAAGTTAAGAGGTAAAAGATATTTAAAGTATGAAAAGACAAAAAAGGAGGATCAAATGATCAGTATTTTCATTATTTCTGTAATAATATTTATGGCAATATTTGCCTTTATCTCTTAACAGAGCATGTCCATGGAAGTAAGCAAATATATTTTTTGATTAGGCTAGAAACTGATAAGATTTGACTGAAAAATGAAAAGGGAATAAAACTTTAAAGTCATAAGTCATAAAAGCAAACTAGTTAGGCAATATAGAGGAAGAATAAGTACTTGGATTCAATAATTTTAATTATAGCCCTTTATGTATAATAATAATTATGATAATACCTAAAATTTCTATTCTTCATATACACGACTTCCTTAAATAGAAACATTCTATAGGGAAGTGACCCTTATTATCCCATCTTAATAGATGAGAAAATTGATACATATTCATTCAATAAATATTTTTTTAGTGCTTACCACGCATCAGGCACTATTCTAATCACTGGGGACATATTAGAGAACAAGAATGTACAGAAACCCCCACTCTCATGGAGCTCACATTCTAGTGGAATAATGGCTGACAATTATACCCCACTTACAATACACCAGGCCTTTCTCTAAACAACTTTACAAACCAGCACATATATTCATTTAATAAACACATAACACCATGAGGGAGATAGTATTATGAATATACTTATAACAAAAATGAAACTAAGGCACACTGAAGATACTCTTGCCCAAGGTTAAACAATTTATTAGAAAGAATCCAAGAAAAGCCCATAAGGTTAGATGCAAAATATTAAAAAGCAATTTTTCCAATGTCATAAATAGCAAACCCAGAACCTGAATATAGGTGTTCTAATTCTATAATCCATACTTTTAACTGCTAAGTGAACAGTGTAAAAGAATACACTGAGATCAACAATTAGGCAATGGGACTGGCAGTAGGAACTGTATTTCCATTTATAACAAAAAACTTTTAGCATGGTAGTTCTGATTTGTTAAAAGGCATATTTGTGTAAATCTTTATTTAGCTATCATCAGGAATCTAAAACTTACTAAATTTCCTCAAGAAATTTTAGGAGTCCATGTATAGATATGAGTTCAGCATCCCACCCCCCCAAAAAAATCACATAAACCACTCAGCCTCCAGAGACAATAAGAAGTAAATATTAATGATATTTACAATTAACTGGTGTTTGGTCACCGTTGAGTGGATATTTCCAAAAATGAAATACAGTCAATCATAAACCAAACACTTTGATAAATTGTAAAATTAGGAAAAGAATGTTCAGACCTTCTAAATATTATCTATATAAGTTCTTAAATAGTCACATGAAATAAAATTTCAAAAGAAAAAGATTCATATAAAAAGGAAGCACTTTATTTTACTGATAACATTAACTATGATTCAATGATAAGTTAAAGAACTACAAAATCACTTAATACAGTGAAATTTAAAGAAATCTGTTTAGTTGTGTGTAGTAGTGCATGCCTATAATCCCAGATATTCAGAAAGCTAAGACAAGGATCACAAGTTTGAGGCCAGCGTAGGCAACTTAGCATGACTCTTGTCTCAAAATAAAAATTAAAAAGAGCTGAAGAAGAAAACAAATCCAAACTGTTTCTCTTACTATATACTCACAAAACAAATCACTTCTGTGATCTCAAAACATGTAGGAATTTCCCCTCACCAAAAAGCCAACAATAAATTCTGTAGCAGTAGACACCAGCTGGGTGTCCTCTAATTTGATTAATTTCTGACATTATCTGGAGATAGTGTCCGATCCCACAAGTTGAGGACTCAGTCCCCAAGACTTACTTCCACCTTCAGATGCAAATCACAAGACCCTGAATATTTTACCTTGCTTCTGGCCTAGTGGGTACAAACTGGGGTTCCCACAACCTCTTCCTCAGTCCAGCTAATTTGCTTGAGCAGCTCACAGAACTCAGGGAAACACATTTACTGGCTTATTACCAAGGATAAAGAGATTCTTGAGACAAGTTATAGAAGAAGGAGCTTTCTTTCCTGGCCCACCATCTCTAAGAAGCTTCATATGTTCAGCTATCCAGAAGCAACCTGAACTAGGTTCTTTTGGGTTTTCATGGAGACTTCATTGCATAGTAAGGACACAAATATGGACAACCATGTCAAAATATAATGAAACTAAAGGATATGATCTAATGCTAATAGACTGGTAGGGAAATGCAACAGGGCCTCCCTGCTCAGATTTGGTATCCTTCCTAATGGTATGGGTCAGGATTCATTTTGAAATAGGGGTCTTATCACCTACTATTCAGACAAGTCAGAAAATTTCCTTATGGTTAAATACAAGGCAGGTGAAAATTAGAGTTTCCATGACCTGTATATATAAGGTATCCATACCAGAGTTATAAGAATATCCTCAGCCATTTTAGAGAAAAGAATAAATATTTATTTTGATATTATAACTCTTTTGGAATTTTAGATGAATATCACCTACAACCTCTCATATCTATGAGACCAGCAGCACTTTCTTATTTTGCGGGTGTTACCCTTCTGTACAAATATTTAGCAAGATCTGAACAATTTATTCAAGTTTCAGGTATGAATGTCATCATAACATTATGCAACATCTATAAAAAGTGTATGCATTTAAACTTTGTCTTGTTCATTCATTATTGATTTACTATTCACTTACTCCTTACATCACAATGTGTCTAGAATTTTACTTACTCATTACACCACTATGTGACTAGAATGTTAGGGAAAGTAGGATTACCTTAATAACACATAAGTCTTGTTCCAACATGTTCCTTCTTTTACTATGATGGCTAAGCTTCATGTATTCATTTCAACTTACATGGCAGAAGACTTGATTACTATTCTGTTCAATTAAGTCATGTATTGGTAGAACATAATGATTATATGTTGTTCATGTTGTTGACATAGAAAAAGAAAATTTAATACTTTTCACGTTTTTCACTTAATTTGCAGACACCTCGATTATTTTTCATTATGTATAAAGAGAGAAGATTTATAACACAGTCATCTAAAGTTGTTAAAAGTCAAAACCTTTAACAAGTAGAGAAGAATGAGGGTTCTGCCAAAGCACCAAAAATTTCAGTATTTTAAATAACATATTGGAAAGAGTCCATGGAAAGTAGTCATGTTATACAGATCCAGGTCAAAGGTCACCTAGATTGGGTATAAGTGAATTGCTGCCTGAAGATAATTTTATTAGTAGCTCAGTACATTTGGTAACTAGTTAAAATTGTGCGCAGAGTGGTCAATTTAGGGACCAAACCAAGCAACTCATCATCAGCTGAGACTCCCCAGTGTGTTAAAGATGTCTTTCAAGAACAATTTATGTCTTTTTGATATGAAATTTCATAATAAAAAGGAACAATACAGATTAAACATGTTTCCTTCCCCAGATTCAGGTCAATATGGTCCCATATATCTGTTTCATTTATACTTTCACAATAAGATGGGTATCTCAGATCTAACAAGACTGAGGACTATTACCCAGGGAAAATAGTCTCAATAAGAGGAAAATTCATGGTGTAATACAGAAACTCTAATAAATACAATTACAGAGAGGCAAGTCCACACGTCTTCTAATGAAAGGGTTGTGCTGAAGTCCTCTCCTTGACCACTGCTTTTTAACTTGGATTCCTCTGCTTGCCAGCTCCTTCAGTAACTGAACCTTCCGGAGCAGTGTTTCAAACCCCAGCCTCCTTTCCCATATTTCTCAATAAATTGTGAAAAGACATTTGTGGATGAGCTATAAGTCTTGCTCCATGATTTATAATGTGAAAAGTAATCAAATTAGCAAACCCATTACCCTTGCTGCAAGTCATTCACATAAGAGTCTCATCATCATCCATCCATCCATCCCTGTTCTTTCTATCCATATGTACTATTTCTTAGGTACTTTCTTAAGCTTGAATGTAAAGTAATGAACAACTGGGAATGGGTTCTACAACAAGTATATCATGACATTCAGGTTTTTTTTCTGGGTGGGGGTACCAGGAATTAAAACTAGGGGCACTTGATTACTGAGCCACATCCTCAGCCTTATTTTGTATTTTATTTAGAGACAGGGTCTCACTGACTTGCTTAGCACATTGCTTTTGCTGATGCTGGCTTTGAACTTGCAATCATCCTGCTTCAGCCTCCTGAGCTGCTGGGATTACAGGCGTGCATCCCTGTGCCAGGCATGACATTCAGTCATTACAAGAGTAAATTGAAGTGTGGTGTTCTAAATCAGATTGCATATGTAATGTGCAAAAATTTCATATATTCATTCATATATAAATTTCAACGTCATTCAAAGAACTTTTCTTCAAAAATATTTATTTATGGGCTGGGGATGTGGCTCAAGCCGTAATGCGCTCACCTGGCATGCGCGGGGTGCTGGGTTCGATCCTTAGCACCACATAAAAATAAAATAAAGATGTTGTGTCCACCGAAAACTGAAAAATAAATATTAAAAAATTCTCTCTCTCTTAAAAATAAAGCCTTTTAAAAATGTATTTATTCTTTAGCCAACATTTATCAAAATTTGAACAGAAAACCTGTGGTGTAGAATTTCTGAGTTCCTTTATTTTGTGATATGTATGATTTTTTAAAAATGATATCTGGGATTTATTCAACGTCTGGAAAAAATCATGCTTTGTGATGTGATTCACTGTTATATTAATTTCATTTCACATAGCACTGTATTTAACATTATAAGGGTAGTATTTTAAAGGTTCTCTGGGTAAGATGAACAAATGTATTTGTATCTCCCTAAATCTTGTTTTTTTTGGGGGTGGTGGTGATGGTGGTATTGGGGATTGAACCTGCAACCTGGGGTCTAACACATGCTAGGCAAATTTCCTACCATTAAGCTACACTCCCCTTCCTCATATATTTTCAAAATAGTATATAAAGGATTTCTTATAATACTTTTATGTTCATTTATTAAAAACTTTCATTTTTATTCTCAACTTCAGATTATGTGAAGTATTGATTTTTGCCTTTTATAGTCACTTAGAAGATGCTTGTTATAGACCTGAGCATTCCGAGGAAGATAAAATCATTATAGCATGAGGTGAATAGTCCTTTGTCACCCTTTAAAGACAGTCTGCCCTAGTTCCTTAAAGAGCTGAAATTCAATTCATCTCCTTGTTCTTAGATTGACTTCTACCTACCCATCCATAGTTTGATCCCAACTATACTCTCAATATCACTCTGGTAATTACTCTGATCCTGCAATACATAATCTAGTATTTACCAAATCATCACATTTCTTTCAATAGATCTCTTTGACATTGAACTTTTATCATGAATGATGAAAGAGAGATGCCATCCTATAACTTAAGTTCCTTTTTATCTCCATATATTACCTCATTCATTTAAATATAATTTTTTTTGTGAGAGAAAAAGATATTTTTTCCCCATTCTGGAGTCCATTAAAAGATGTAAAGCAATACTAGAATCTAAATAACCCTATGAAGCCGGGTGTGGTGGCACATGCCTGTAATCCTAGAAGCTTGGGAGGCTCAGACAGGAGGATTGCAAGTTAAAAGCCAGCTTCAGCAACTTAGTGAGGCGCTAAGCAACTTAACAAGACCCTGTCTTTGAAAAAATTTTGAAAAAATTTCATCTGTTCTGAACATGGACATATTTTTTTCTTTGTCATTATTACCTAAACAACTATTTACATAGCACTTCCATAGTATTAGAAATTATTTCCCATTCTGGAGTCCATTAAAAGATGTAAAGCAATAAGTATTCTAGAGATGATTTAAAGTATACAGGAGGATGTGCATGGGTTATATGCAAATGCTATGCCATTTAATATGAAGGACTTGAGCATCTGCAGATTGCATTATTGGGGCAGGAATGTCCTGAAACCAGTCCCTTATGAACACTGAGGGATGAATATATACACACACAAAACTTTGAAAACTATATCGATGAAACAACTCTTGACAATCACTTCAACTATAGTGTTTAATATAAGAATACTTATAAAAATTTTTGATTCCTACACTAGGCATTTTCCATAAGTTTAAATATTTTAGATATTGTGTTAGTCCAATTCATAAAAAAATTGTTTTATACAGTGACTTCTCTGAAGTATTAAAAAAAAGACTATATTCAGCTGGGCATGGTGGCACACACCTACTTCCCAGCAGCCGGGGAGGCTGAGTCAGGAGGATCCCAAGTTCAAAGTCAGCCTCAGCAACTTAATGAGGCCCTAAGTAACTTAGTCTCAAAATAAAAACTAAAGGATCTGGAAATATGGCTCTTGGTTAAACATCCTTGGGTTAAATTCCTAGTATAAAAAAACTATATATTCATCTCTAAAACATATCTATTAAAGTGATCAGTACTACTCCCTGTTTCATATGTGTTCAAGTATAAAGAACATAAAAGGCTACATGTTCATTAGATGAGATCTAGGTGAAGCCAAGATAGTTACATTGTAAGTTTAATAATTTCTTACATTTCTGCATGCTGAATAAATTTTTACAAAATAAATGTGAAGTGCCAATAAATATATTTCCATCAAAAGGTGGAAATTTTTATGGAAATGTTTAATAAAGATGATTGCTAAGTAGAATTTATTGACCAATCATTTATTATTAAACAATACTAAACATTTATCGAATTC